>NC_134869.1:2490000-2637500 GCF_049852395.1 Peromyscus maniculatus bairdii | reverse complement strand
GTTGTCAGGTGACATGACAATTCCCTGGAGAGTGTGGCCCATGGCACCAGCTGTGCTCTTAGTAATCATTACAAAGTGGGCTGATGAAAGTCCCAAGAGTTTGTGGAGTTCTGGGATGTCTGTGTCACACCATGGTTCCTGCTGTGGTTGGTTTGTTTTGATTCAGACACATCCCAGGGTAAGAACAGTGGTTCATGGAGCTTTACATTCACTCTTGAAATGTGGACTTGTTTAGAAATAATAGAGCATTGCCTGCAAGTTGACCCATAAGTCTTCTCCAGGAGAAAACCTAGGGCTGTTTTGATTTGACGTGTATTATGTACCGCCTTTTAAGCGTGGACTTAAGCTCTTGATGTTCAAGGATCAGCATGATCCTAGAGATGGCCTGGTTGGTTTGTTGTCTGGTTTGGTTTAGTTTTTTGTTGTTGTTGTTTTGGGTGGGTTTTTTGTTGTTGTTTCTTATTTTATTTTTAAGCTGCTGTTAGGGTTTTTTTTAGTACATGTATAATACAGAAATTAGATTACATTTCTGACCCAATACCTCTTAAAATAGCCTCTCCAGTAGTTAGCAGCAACTTGGAGATTCTAGTTTCACAGAACATGAGTGTTGATCTCCGGCTCAAGCATAGTCACTTCAAAGGTAACAGGATAATTAGTAGCTAAATGAAGCAACTGGGGCAGGAAGTAGAGCATCGGTAGCTAAATGCTGTGCGTGATCAAAGAGCTCTTGAAGATTGAAGAGGATGGAGTGAGCAGGTAAGCTGGACCAAGAGAATCCATACCACAGCGTGTCCTCAAGAGAAGTGTGATGAGCAAAGACTGGTTGGCAAGAAAAGGACCACTGTAGGAAGTAGAGGGGTCATAAGTCCCTGCAGCATTACCCTCTGGACCCTCAGAAACCGAGGCTGGACTGGGCATGGTGGCACATGGGATTAATCCCAACACTTGTGGGGCAGGAGCAGGCGGATCTCTGTGATTTCAAGGCCAGCCTGGTCTACAGAGCGAGTTACAGGACAGCCAGGGCTACATAGTAAGACCCTTTCTCCAAAACAAAACTATAAACAGGAGTAAACCGACAGAGCCAGTGTTGAAGACAAAGAAGAAAGTCTTGGGTGAAGATGGTGTCTCACACAAAAGCTACTTAAAGATGAGGCCAACACACTCTGAGCACCTTTTGTAGCATTTTCGTTAATGAAATTTCCATCTGTCCACTCTGACAGTCAGTGACTCTTGGTGAAGTACATACAGACTTCCTTGGGTCTTCATTAGATCTGTTATAAATGTTGTCAGTGAGACTGGTCAGGTCAGCTGCTGGCCCAGAGAGCTTTTGATGAAGCCTATCTGGGGATACTGAGTTACTCAGTAAGGGCCTCCTCTACAACGGGTGAACTGCCTTGTGTGTCTACAGAGGAAGCTACGTCTGCTTTGGTTCTGAGTTCTGTGAGGGAGTTTTGATCTTTTCGTGTTTCTTTTTTTTTTTTTTTTTTCACTTGAGAGTGAAGCTGTGAGGATCCCGTGGTTCATATGTAATGACTTCCACAGTGGCCAGTTGAGCAGGACGGTGGCTCTGAAGTGCCGTGTGCTTATATGAGATTCGTCATCCGCTTTGTACATAAAGATACAAAGAGACGCTCACATGAGGCCTGATTGGAACCAAGTCTAGTCTGGAGCTAGACTTCAGTTTTAAAATATAAACAAGTGTATTGGGCTCTTTGACTTTTTATAAAATCTACATAGAGGGAACTCACTGAAGCCAATTTTTTAATTGGGGCCAAATAATATTTTCATATTGAGACTTTTTCCTCTGATAATGCCTTTATTAGATTTTATTCTTGGTCTTTTTTTAATTCTTTATCAAAAGATTACATTAGCCTGAGGAGTTAAGTTTCATCTCAGTGTCCAGGCAAAGTGAATTATTATATTTCTGGATATTCTTTCTGTTGTTGCTGTCCACAATGAGCAAGGAAAGAGTGGGCTCCTTTGATGTGGAGAGGAGAAAAGCAATATATCACTCTCCTGAAAGAGCATTTCTCAGTCTCTCATGTGAAAAAGGATTAGCACCTCCAACAAAGGTCCCGCAGATCACAGAACCACAGCAATGCCAAGCAGTGTTTCTAAGGAAGAACTGTATTTGAGCAAGAGTGTTTGTCCTGGCAAACAGGAGCTTTTTAATAACTGCAAATCTGAGATAATGATGTCCACTCCTTCCTGCCCCCTCCATCCTCTGGGACCAGAGAGCCAGTTAAAATGCTCTAATATCATCCGTTGTTTTGAAGTCGGGCTTGCTCTCATCGAAGTACAGCTTTTCACTTAGTAGTTCACTATATTGGTTTATTTTGTATTTGTGGACAAAACTTATAGGATAATTATCTTTGACTCTGCTCAAATAAGTCCCATTAAAAGATTGCTCTCCTCAAAGATTATTCAGTAGTCTGCTGTTGATTTACTAATGTTTGGATGGAGTGCATCTTAAAAGCTCTGCCCTTACTGTCTGGAGCATTTAAAATCCTCTGCAGTGCTCTGAAGGGTCTGTGAGGAGTAAGAAAATGTTGATTTGTGTGTGCCAGGAAATCTGAGAGCAAACTTTGTTTGTTAGACCCATTAAAGCCAGTTTTCCCAGACCTTCACTCCTGTGTTTTCTAAACTGGGTGAGTGAGCTCTCAGCCTGGAGTAGGGAGGACATGGTTGGCACCTTGTCCTCACACAGCTCTTCTGGTTGTTAAAATCCTCTGCCAGGCCACCTTCAGACACACTGGTTTGGCTCCCTGGCTGCCTGATCTGCTTGAATGCAAGTTCCTAAATGGGAGGGAAGAGGGGTGACTGACTGAAGTAATAGTGAGACCCCCAAAGATAAGGTGCATTTTCCAGCATCTCTAATACTCAGAGTCCAAAAAGAAATTCCAGCAACTGACTAGTCTTAGAAATCCAGATTTACCCACATAGACCCCTCATTGTAAGAAGCCTTTACTTAACCTGTTTTCCAAGAACAAATTCTGATCTTCTGTAACTCACTGGAGCCCTCTGCCCTTTTAGTAAATAGCCAACTAAAGCTTTGAAATTAGGGTATTTAGTGTTTTATGGCCCAGAATAAAAATCTCCAATTCTGTTTCCAAATAGTGTAGGCTCAACACATTTCATTAAGTTCTTGACACATTTAGCCATGTGTGTTTTGTAAAGTTCCTATGGTTATTGTTTTACAATAGCTGCTTCCAGAAGCATTGTAAGGGTTTCAATTAATCAGCCCTTTGTGTGCCTCAGACTATGCAAATTTATCACATAAACCATTCAACTGCTCATGGGAAAGCCGTGTAAAAACACTATTGTCTTCTAGCGCCTCCTCTCATTTAGAGTGATGTTTTAATAAGAAAGCTAATCAAGTTTTCTTATGCATTATTTATCTGTTAGCATGGAAGGAAGAGCCGAATTGAAGTTACATCAGCCAGGATATGGCCAGTGATGTGACAGATCTGGGGTGATACCACAGTTTTTGTCTTCCCTCTCTCTCCTTGGCATGATTTAAGGTGGTAGTGAGGGAAAAAAAAGGTTAATTCGATAACTGGAAAAAAAGGAAAGAAAGAAGTAACCACCTGTGTTAGCCTTCACATTTTGATTTAGCAGTTTGCATTTCTGAATGTATTAACTCCCATAGCCATGAGTTTATTAAGAACATTTCTAATTGGGACCAGTCACACCTGAGCGCATTCGGCTGTGCTTTGGCCGTGCTCAGTGCCGTCCATGTTCAGCAGCAGTCAGCACTTCCCACTGGACACTCCTGCCCTGGCCCTGGGCGGCTCTCAGGGTGAGAAGGCAGCAGCGTCTGGCTAATGTGGAATGGCCAGAACAGCAGACTGAAGGGTGCAGGTTCCAACCTCTACCGGAGGCGGGGCAGCTGGTCCTTGTGGGCTGTCCACTGCGTTGATCTCCTCTAGTTCTTCCTGCTGAGAGCAGTTAGGTTTCTTATATAATAATAATTCCTTGTATTTAGATTGAGTCTTTTCTCTAAGGATCATAAAGTTGCTCTCAAACATTAGCTCATTGGTTCTCAACGCAATTGCCTGATGAAGGAGGTGCTAATTATTCCCAATATAAAGACTAAACTACCAAGGCTCATCACTGCTCCTTCTCCAACCAAACACTGATGCCCAGATAGTATCTGTTAAACAGAAGAGCATCAGATTAAGGTCACCTGACTCCTTGTCCTCCCCGCACTGGAGGGTGTCATCTCCCCATGGTCATGAGTGTCACGAACCTGGCATCGGTCATGTAAGGAGGTGAGGACATCACCTGGATTGATCTAGGCCAGCTGCATCTGCCTGTCTGGAGTCGCCTCCTCACCACCTTACAGTACTTATCACAGTCTGTACTTAGTAATACTAAGTTGACAACCAATAGAAACCGTTTGCTAGTCGGCCCTCCATGGTGAAGTCACCTGGGAAGTGGTCCTGGAATTTAATAGATGGTTGCAGCTCTTTCTGCAGTTAGCATCTGCCCTCTTGTCTTGATGCAATTGAAGGGTATGTTTTTCTTTTCTCCTTTGGGTGGGTTGTTCGTTTGTTTGTTTGTTTGTTTGTTTGTTTGTTTGTTTGTTTGTTTGTTTTTGAGACGGTCTTGCTGAGTAGCCAGGCTGGCCTGAATTCAGAACCCTTCTGCTGCCCTGGTACTTGGATTACTGATGTGAGCTACCACACCAATTTTTTTTGGATATATTAACTCTTATCTATTTAATTTAGAGTATTCTATCACACAGATCCAACCCATTAAAACTAATAGGTCAGTTCTATTAATATGAATCATTAGAAATACATTTTAAGAAAACCAAATGATTTATAATGCTGACTGGACTTCCTCTGGACAAACCCATTCTTACATGATTTCTGGGTTGCTCTATGAAGCCATAGAAATAAAGATAGCAACTCGGTATAGGAGCCTGGCAGTGTGTGGGTCCTCTGAATGGACTAGCACCCAGTTGTAGCTTCCCTGGACTCAGTGAGTTCTTTACGCCTGTGTCGGTGCTGATGGAGTAATATTCTCTCGGCAGGGCATCTGCTCTTAACTTTCCCAGCTTGTTTCTTCATTGATTTGTGTTTGCTAAGAGTCCTGTGATACAGTCTGTGGCCTAATTCCCAGTTGCCCCCAGTGAATGCATCAAAGTTCTTGAGCAGAATGTATTTGCATTTTGCTACCAGGAGGCTGTGCTGTAAACAGTGGAGTTGAGACATCGGCATGAGCCGGGGGTGAAGTTTTATTTTAAAATCTAAAATGCTGTGTAAGCTTTTAAGGTATGAATCAGTAATCGTTTCCCAACAGCTCCCATTAGCCATGCTTTATTTGCAGTCCATCTCTTTACAGGGACCCGGGAGAGGGGCGGGGGGATCAGCATACTCAAGCACCATTTGCATTTTAAGCCAGTGTTCAAGGGAAGTGGCCACAACTTTGAAAAGTTCTTAATACTGGCGTGGACTTTATGCCCGTGTTCCTCTATGAAACACACTTTTAGTGTTTCCTTGGAAGAAAAGAAAAACCTTCACAGTGTGTTGAAGATCTGATACTTCTGAACCAGAGAAATACGGAAGGAAAGAGAAGGGGGGAAACGTGTGTTTCTAAGATGGAGAATGTTCTTTACCCCTGGTGGACTCAGTAAAATGCAAACTTAAAAAATCATCTGTCTAATTGGAGATTCAAGATCCTCAAATTCTGTCTAAATATTTTGTTTTAACTTCTAAGCTCATTATGGCCCCTTTGTGCTCCCGCGTATTACAATCCGTCAGCTCTGACTGGTCTCATAAGCACGGTCAGCAGAGCAGAATAAGTTAATTATTTACTTGTGGTACTAGTGCTCCCGTCTAATGAAACGCACAGCTGTGTTGGATCTGCAGTTGGATGTGTGGCTCCCATTGTTCTGCGAGTCAGCAGAGGGTAGAAGCCGCCGTGATGGAGAGCCCTCGCCTCTCTCCGCTGTTCTGGCTTTCTGTGTCGATTTCATGGGTCTTTTATCATTCACTTTCACACAAAACAAACAACACAGGCTGTCTGCTATGGGAACCGTCTTGGCATATAAAAGGGTTTCAGGGACTCGAGTAATTTTAAGTTAGCGAAGATTTAATTTTTGGCTTACAGGTGCCCTTGGTTCAGATACAGCCAGAGCAGATCTGCTACAGGATGAAAAAAAGCTACTCGTGTGCTTTCTGCCACAAGTGTCAGGAAACGGCAGATAAGGAAAGAACGTCCCAAAAGGATGCTCTGCAGTGACGATTAATCAGGCTTGGAGGAAAATTACTAGATTCTGATTTTAGGAATGAGCATTTCATCCTCTAGCATAATGAGGTTGATTGAACTGGCCCAGTTAAACACATCAACTAAGACCAAAGATAAAGTGCAGGTCTTCTCCCTTCCTGCCCTCCCAGGTCGCAGCCTGCCTGTCACACTGCCTCAGTCTGTTCGGGACCACCTGTCCCTGCCTCCTACCTTCCCCTGGTGCTTTGGAGTGTGGACAGCGGGCAGCTTCTCCCAAGCTGACCCCAGCATCCCTGTGAGTTCTGGCTGAAAGGGTCCTGCATTTTTCCTTTGGATTTGTGTTTGAGGGTATCACTGGACGCTGACTCTCAGCAGCATTCCTGCCCTTGTAGGAATTAGCATGCTCAACACTTGGCTCATGGCTTCACGGTGATGTCAGGGTGCCTAGTTCACAATCTGATGTCCTTCAAAGGAGATTTTCCAGTAGCCCTAGGGTTTTGTCAGATAATTTCAGTATGGAGATGTGTTTTAGGAGGGAAGGAAAAAGTCACATACTTTGCTTGACATAAATTTTATTTAGCACATAGCTGGGTTTGAACTACAGCATACCAAATAACCGCTGTGTTACTCATACAGAAAAGCATTCATGATATGATAAAACCTTCTCAACCAAGATAGCACTCAAAGGGGCTGTATGCTCCAGACTGTATGCTCCAGACTGTATGCTCCAGACTGTATGCTCTAGACTGTATGCTCCAGACTGTATGCTCTGGAATCTGACTCCATGAGCCTGATTGCAGTCTTGCTGGCAGCCCCTCGAAAGCAGAGTGTCAACACAATTCTAGATACAGGGGGATTCCTCTCCTCTGAGCTTCTGTTTTTCATAGTGCACAGCTCATAAAGGTTTTGTTTTAAAGTAGTTTGGAGTTCTGGGGCTGCAGCTTGGTGCTTGCTTATCATGTCTTAGGATTTAGCTCCGACAGTGCAATAATAATAAAAGTTTTAAAAAATAAGTGGCTTGAATTATATAAAGTACAAACAGGAGTGGAAAACTTAGGTTTTTTCAATAGGTCCTGACATTAGTAAGTGCACACATCGGAGAAAGGAGGTCTGTTTTATTACTACAGTCAAGAGCGTTTGTTTCTTTATTCACTGCTGTTATGTACAACTCTTCCAGTTCTTTTTTTTTTTTAACTTTTTTATGTTCACTGGTATTTTGCCTCCATGTATATCTGTGTACAGACAGGTGCGAGCTGCCATGTGGGTGTTGGGAACTGAACCCAGGTCCTCTGGAAGAGCAGCCAGTGCTCTTAACTGCTGAGCCATCTCTCCAGCCCCCAAGTCTTGTAGTTCTTATATAAAATGTGATTGAGCACCTAAATTCTGTCCCTACTCATCTTCCCAGGAAAAGCAAATCAGAAGGATTAAAAAACTGTTTAGCAGCAAAATCTTTCCAAGGTTAGAAGCTGCCAGGGAATACTCAGGTCTGCAACCTTGAGAGACTGTCAGCGGAGTGCAGAGCTGGTGGGCTGCTGTGTGCCCTGCAACCTTGAGAGACTGTCAGCGGAGTGCAGAGCTGGTGGGCTGCTGTGTGCCCTGATTTCCTGCAACCTTGAGAGACTGTCAGTGGTGTGCAGAGCTGGTGGGCTGCTGTGTGCCCTGCAACCTTGAGAGACTGTCAGTGGAGTGCAGAGCTGGTGGGCTGCTGTGTGCCCTGCAACCTTGAGAGACTGTCAGTGGAGTGCAGAGCTGGTGGGCTGCTGTGTGCCCTGATTTCCTGCAACCTTGAGAGACTGTCAGCGGAGTGCAGAGCTGGTGGGCTGCCATGTGTGCTCTGCTTTCATTCTTAGAATTCCATGTCTAATTCTAGCCTTTTGCTCTGAGAATGATTTGGCTCTTACTTTTCTTGTTGGTCTTTACAAGTTCAATCAAAGATCACTTTTCTAATATGCTGTAAGCTATAGGAATTAAAATTCCTTAAGGCAGGTTAAGCTCAGCTAGGGAAGCTCTGGCGAGGTGGGCCAAGAGGCAGCTCTCAGCCAGAGTGCACCTGCTAGCACTTCAGCTGTGCACACGGATTTCTTTCTTTTCAGTGGTTTGTTTTTAGTGTATGCGCATTTGGTATTTGCCTGCTGCGTGTATGGCTGTCAGTTTCCCCGGAACTGGAGTTACAGACAGTTGTGAGCTGCCATCCAGATGTTGGGGAGAGCAGCTGGGGCTCTTCACCGCCGAGCCAATCATCTCTCCAGCCCCAGCACGAGGATCTCTGGTCATAGGTTTCTAATGCCAGTTTACATATTCAGTCTCACTCAGCCCTTCTTTGTTTGGTGGTCAGAGAATCTGGATTCCTGTGGTTTGGGTATAGAACCGGCAGACCACAGCCTGGCTGACAAGGAGCAGAGACGGCTGAGGGCTAAGCTTCCAGGGACGAGCAGGCCTGAGACTGTGCTTCGGCTCTCATGGTCCTCAGGGAAGAAGGTGGGCAAACAGCCTGACAGCACCATTGTGTGTCTGCCAGCAGGCCAGTCCACAGGCTACAATGCTTTTCTGCAAGGAGAGTCATCTTTGAACTGCTTGGCTACCAGGGCTGTTGGAAATTGCCTTTGTTACTCTTAAAGGAGACAGTGGGGAGGGCTTATGAGAGTGGGAATGGGGATAGCAGCGGGAAGATCCCAATTAAGGACCCCATTCTTCCCTCCTGCCCGTTTGCCTCACGTGCTGTGAAACCTGTCCCCAGGTGTTTGCGGCCTGATCGTCCCCCAGGAGGACATGCCGTTCTGCGACTCTGGTATCTGTCCCGACATCATAATGAACCCGCACGGCTTCCCATCGAGAATGACGGTCAGTTACCTGTGGGCTTTCCAGAGGTGTGCTCTGGAAGAAGGAAGAGGGCTGTTAGTTTAGTTACAGTGAGCGGTCCCTGACAGATGGACGGACGCCTCGTCCTCTTACTCCCCTCTGGGGCCCTGCAGATGCTCTGGGAGCGGCCACTTCCTGTCATCTGTAATTCTTCCACAGGCCCCGTGTCCTCAGCCACAGTGCTTAGCTCATACTTGAGTTTCCTTATCTGAAAACTAGGGAAACCATAGCGATGTTAGTCACCCAGGCCAGGGTTCCTCAGCAAGGCACCAGTGAATGCCTGTATTAGTAATGTATCACTCTTGGTAATTGTGGGGCTTGAAGCTACCTGGAAGCCAAAGCTAAGTAGGCCAGGAGAACCCTACGCCACAGGAGACACTCACCATTTGTTCCCATCTCACCCCACAGGTCGGAAAGTTAATTGAGTTGCTGGCCGGCAAGGCGGGTGTGTTAGACGGCAGGTTCCACTACGGTACCGCCTTTGGAGGGAGTAAAGTAAAGGATGTGTGTGAAGACCTCGTTCGCCATGGCTACAACTACCTGGGGAAGGACTACGTCACCTCAGGCATCACAGGGTGAGTGTACTGTCCATCGCCAGGAAGAACGGAGGCCAGAAAAGTGTAAGATGTGAAATTCCAAGACTTCCGTAGTCAGGAGCAATGAAGCTTCGCTGTTTTAGGAAACCTGGTACAAGGGAAGGTGTAGGAAACGGGTTGTTGCGCTGGGCACGGTGCTGCACACCTTCAATCCCAGCACTGGGCGGGGAGGGGGCAGAGGCAGGCAGATCTCTGTGAATTCGAGGCCAACCTGGTCTACAGAGCGAGATCCAGGACAGTCAGGGCTGCACAGAGAAACCCTGACTCAAAAAAACTAAAAGGAAAGCAAAGGTCATTGAGGACGACTTGCATTTGTTGGTAAGACGGTCACTCTGTTCAACAAGGCCGGATTTCTGTGTTGCTTCTGTGGAATACATTGACTGCCGCGGATGCGGGGGTTGTCCCCCAGCCTGGGGCCAGTGCTCACACCAGTACGGTTGTGTTAAACACCTACCATGTGCCAGGCTTTGATGGGATCGAAGTCAGTTAAGTCACAAAGCTGATCATACGGGTCATTATTAGACATGGAACAGTGGCAGGCCCCAGTGACTGCCTGGTGGAGGCAGGCTGTTTGGTTGTTTACACAGATTATCTACTTTGCTTTGGCTTTGAGGATTTTGGTTTTGTTCTGTGGTGCTGAACATTGAACCCCGAGCCTCGTGCATGCTTACCAAGCACTCCATGCCTGGGTCTCTCACCCTCTGTCCACTGATTACCCAAGGAAAACCCAACCTAGTACTGCCGTTTCCTGCCTCACTGCTCTCCAGTCATTGTAACCGGACATGTCCATGATGCTGTTGTCCTTCACCCAGCTGGGACACCATGGCAGTCATCACTACCGGACATGTCCATGGTACTGTTGTCCTTCACCCAGCTGGGAGAGCAAGCTGGCTCTGTTACTCTGTCTCCGGAACCTAGCACAGGTGCTCCAGCAGTGCCTGCTGGGTGGGAAAATGCTGACAAGAAGAACTCGCTCTCAGCACATGAAGACAAGGGAACAGTGAGAGGGTGGGTAAGATGTGGAGGGACCGAAGCTGTCCTGCTGTTTCGAGAACATGTCACAAGGAAAGTACCCTCCGAGTACATTCCGAGAAGTGGTAGGCGCCAGCCCAGCTGATAGTCCATAAGGAGGCAGCTCTCCAGCTGAGGTGAGGCTGGGAAGACAGTGAAGGGTCTGCCTGTCATCTCTGACAGACAGACGTCCATGCAATTATTGTGAATGATGAGGTCTTGGAACTCAGAGCAAATCAGCTGCTTTGTATCCTGTAGCAGATAAAACCCTAGGCCAGGGGCCCCAGGGATGATTCTGCAGTAGACAACACTAGCTGCTGCTCCACGGGACCCAAGTGTGAGACCCAAGGGCTTCTGAACCAGTGCACTGCACTCCTGCAGGGACACACAGGGAGGGAGGGAGGGAGGGAGGGAGGGAGGGAGGGAGGGAGGGAGGGAGGGAGGGAGGGAGGGAGGGAGTCAGGGAGTCTCTGTAGCGACCCTTGGGTTGAAACCCACCTGAACACGGGTGCAGCTCAGCTGAAGCATGTGTGAGGGAGAGCATGCTGCTTAACTGCAATGCTCAAAAAATGCTCCAGAAGTGATGGAAGTTCCCCAAATCCATTTCTGCTGCAGATATGGAGTACTTTTTAAAATGACTTGTCCAGATGGTAACAATACAGATTTCTTTGGGTAAATCATTCTTGAGATGTTAAAAAAACAAAATCTCATTTTAGAGAAAATTTAACAGTCTGCTTCACTTAAGTATGATTTAGTTAAATAGTTAGGGATCCATTTCAAAAAACATAATCATTGCTAAACCTATCACCTTCATTTCTACTCAGAAATAATATTGTCCAGAGATTGTACAAAACCATAGGACCCATTCAGTGCAGCTTCCTAAATATAACTGCACTGAAAGGTTGGCATAAGCTACAGCTGTGTGCTGTGGACGGCTGTGGTCTACATGCTTCCCTTGGCACCACGTGGACTTTTCATTTCCTTGCCGTTGCCCTCCATGCCAGAGCTTGAGGAGCACTGTTGAGCCTGTTCAGATCTCCCCAGGACCAGCAAATGTCCTCCCTGCTCTCACCCATGTTCCTGATCTTAGCTAGAAGTAGGAATTGCCTGTGGCTTTACTCTGTTGATGTGGACTAGCACTGGGTGACGGATGTCCATAAATTCTACCATGAGTTAATCATTGCTGAGAACTGGAGTCATTTTCTAGAACTGGAAAGACCCTTGGCTGACCACCTTGATACAAGGAAACTGAATTGGAAAGGTTATGGTGCATCCATGAGAGACTGGAACAAGAGCAGGGTCTCTCAAAGCCCTTGCTCCTGTGCCTTCCTCTCCACCGTGACTTCCTGGGGTCTCATTGTGCTGAAATTCATGGAGTGGCCCAGTAACTACAGTAGCCTTTGCTCATACATTGGCGCTTTGGAATTGGACCAGGCAATCTGGGCCAAAGTCGGCAGCTGCTTTTCTGTAGTGTGTAGCTTCCTTTGCTCCTCCCACTTGACAGCATGCTTTACTCAAAGTGAACTTGATTTTCAGATAGGCCAGTGTGACAGGCAGAGAGAGCACCAGGTTTGAGTTCTGGTCACACCACTCTCTAGTTCTTACCTAACCTCCTCAGGCTCACTGGGCCTGTTTCTGCATCTTCAAAAATGAGACACAGTGCTCCCAGCCTGCTATGTTGATGGACTAAAAAGTGCTGGAGAGTACTTTCTTCCCTTTGAGGAAGTACACTTGAAGAAGGCAAAAGATCTTGGAAGGCTTTGTGGAAGGCTTTCATTTCCTGGCTGTTTGCTTCAGATAAGACTTTTTTCCCTGTCAGAGCACTTACATACTCACTTACTTTTGAGATTCTTTCTATAGTTATTCATTCGTGGAATAAGTTATGTACAGACATTTATTGAGCACCAGGTGTATGCAGGCAGTACAGATACAGGAGCCACTGTGGCAAAGGAGACAAAGAACTGCCTTCTTCTGGAAGGCCAGACAGTAAACAGAGACAAACAGTGATTACCACACAGAGGTGCTGCGTACACTACAGGGGAGGGAAGAGGTGGAGAGGAAGGGAGGAGGACTTCTCTCAGAAGGTTCACACCTGGAATCCTAGCACATAGGAGGGGCGCCAAGAGAGTGTAAGTTTGACACCAGCCTAGGCTATGTAGCAAGTCCCAGGGCCGCTTAAGCCATGTGGTGAGACCTTGTCTCAAACAAAAAGAAAGAAAAGATGTTCCAGAAAGTTCCTCTAAGGAATCACTGTTGACAGGCACATATACCTGCCAGATGACCACTGTTAGCACACATCTGAGGGCGGTGGTCTGAGGCAGCAGGTTTAGTATGTTTGCCCTGATAGCCATGTTCAATTTTGGCAACATGGGATTCAGAAAAGAAAACATTGGGAATTTTAGAGTAGAATGACCTGCTGTGATTTCCACTTTAGGAGGCCACGCCCCGGTTGTTCTGGTAGACCAGTTGTCTAGGGGTGAGAGTAGAAGGAAGGTCAGCCAGGAACTAACACACCAGGAGACGATGTCCTGGTGAAACAGGTGGTGATGAAGAGGGCCATCCTGTTGACGGCTCATTTCCTGTGAGGGCATGATCTGCTCACACAGTGCTAGTGCGCCTGTGGGTTTGGTCTAGCCTTTTCATCCACTCTAGACTGAGGGTCAGCCTCACAGTTGTCCTAAGTCTCTGAGAAAACAGCAAGGACCTCCTGGTGCTGAGGCAGGAGAAGGCTGCTGAGTTACCCAGACTGTTTCTTAACCCCCAGTGCTGACTTCTTTCAGGGAGCCCTTAGAAGCGTACATCTACTTTGGACCCGTGTACTACCAGAAGCTGAAGCACATGGTGCTGGATAAGATGCACGCCCGGGCCCGGGGACCACGCGCCGTGCTCACCAGGTAAGAGAAGTGATTGATGCTGCAGTCAAGTCGTCGGACGCTTGTCTGTGGGATAAACAGTCCCAGCAGAACTCCTGTTTCCCTTAAGAGATCCACATTTGGGTGTGTTAGACACATTGCCTTATCCCTTTCTATTGCTGTGATTAAAAACACCATGACCAAAGGCAGCTTGAGCAGGAGAGAATTCTTAGGACTCTCAGGCAGCACCATCACTGACAGAAGCCCGGACAGGAATTCAAGGCAGGAACTGAAGCAGAGACCATAGAGCTGCTTACTATCTTGCACCTCATGGCTTGCTCAGCCTGATACCACTCAGGACTACCTGCCTAAGAACATCACCACCCACAGTGAGCGGGGACCCTCCTACATCATTCATTAATCAAGAAAATGTCCAAGCTTGCCTACAGGCCAGTCTTAAGGAGGCTTTTTCTCAATTGAGGTCTTTCCTCTCAGAAGACTGTAGCATATGTCATGTTGGGAAAAAAAACAAACAAAAAAGTAGCCAGCACAATTGATCCCTTGTGAACTTCAACCATAACTTTTACTTTCTCATCTGTCCCAAGGATGTCGTATTAATATTAATATCAATATCACAATATAAAACATCCCACCTTTTAAAAGTTCCATGGTCTTTAAAAATTCAAAGTTTCTCTAAAATTCCAAAGTCTCCCAGCTGTAAGCTCCTGTAAAACCTAAAAGAAGGTAAACACTCGGTTACTCCAGGAGGGAAGATCGGCAGAGCCACAGGCCAGTCAGCTCAGAGCCTGTTGTCAGTGTTGTGGTGAGTGGCTTTCTGTAGATGTAGGTCTGTTTCCATAGGTTCAACATGCAGAGCAAAGAGATTGGGGAAAATAAAATTGTACCAAAGGCAGTGAGATGCTCCATGGGTAAGGCTGCCTCCGGATCCTATCTCCCCGAAGTCCTCGTCACGGATGGTGGTACCTGCTTCACAGAGTGATAGTACTACAGACCGAATACCAGGCACATGACAGATGTTTGATGGCTATCTAGGCCTCTCATTTTCACTGATCATGCTGGATAAATGGGAAGAAAACGGGGCAGCCACCATTTGGCTTTGCTTTTTGAAAGCCAAACTCAGTCTTGAGCATAACTTGAACAGATGCAGTGCCTATTAAAACTATAGATGTGTGTGTGTGTGTGTGTGTGTGTGTGTGTGTGTGTGTGTGTGTGTGTGTGTGTGTGTGTGCGTGTGCGCGCGCGCGCGCTTCAAAATGCTGGAAAGGGTCTGGAGAGATGGCTTAGTGGTTAAGAGCACTTGTTACTCTTGCAGAGGACCTGGATTCAATTGCCAGCACTCACATGGTAGTTCACAACCATCCATAACTCCAGTTCTAGGGGATCCCACACCCTTTTTTGATCTCTGAAGGCACCAGGAACACACATGGTGTACATATGTGCAGCAAAACACTCATGCATAAGATAGAATAATCTTCTTTAAATGTTTTTAAAGATGAAAAGGGAAGAAGAGCTAAGATTCTCTAGGTAGTTGTTGCCTGAGCAGTAAGACCGCCAGGGGCCAGGTGTTGTCCCTTCTGATCAGTTATAGTGTCCCTTTTCAACATGGAGCTTGTCTGGGACAGTTGACCATAGTCAGTTATCTCAGGCTGATGAAGTGCAAGCGTGGAGACCGCCCATATGTAGATGACCACCGTCACCTGTCCAGCCATCTCCAGTGGAGAGAGTGCCTGTCCATGGTGCATCTGCCAGCAGATAAAAATGGGGAAGGTTGTGTTCATGGTGACGTTTCCTCCACGGAGTGCTCCTCCAGACCTTTTAGTTAGCTTTTCATTTGTAGCTTTTTCTGTCAAATAATCTGCTCTTCATTTGATTTCTCTTGGTAACACCCAGCTATAACAAGCAACATGAACATTTCAGCGTATGTTGGGAGGCACTGTGTTCACTGTGTCATGGGGAGTCCATTCAAGGAAGTAGCAGGCCGTGGGGCTGTTCTGGTTTGCTTTCTGCTATAGCTATAAAATACTGACTAGAACCAACTTGGGGAGGAAAGGTTTATTTGGCTTACAGGTTACAGTTATCCCCCAGGGGAGCCAAGGCAGGAACTGCAGAGGAACACTGCTTACTGGCTTGCTTCCCCTGGGTGCTCAGTTTCCTACCTGCCCAGGGATGGCACTGTCCATACAGGCTGGGCTCTCCCACATCAATCAGCAATTTAAAAAATAAAAAAAAAAAAAAATGGTCCACAGAGATGTGCACAGTCTAATTTGATGGAGGCAATTCTTCATTTGACATTCCCTGTTCCCTGGGTGGGTCTAGGTTCTCAGCAAGTTCACAAAAGCTAAGCAGCACAGAGCCCTTGCAGGAGCTACTGGAGACCTATGTTTCTTCATCGTCTAAGTCTCTTTTTCTCTAAGTAACAGAGAACTAAGGCATCTCTGAAAATACTCTAAGACATTGCTCTCCAATTTGAGTACTATACTAGCCTAATAGCAGTGACCATGATGTGAGAGTAATGAATGTTAACATTAGGATTGGGGGATTATGTAAACAATATATTCTTATATTATGGCTATAGTGGTATGTTGTATGATAAGGACTATATAATTATGTTTTGTTTTTTGTTTTTTTTTTTGTTTTGTTTTTTTTTTGGTTTTTCGAGACAGGGTTTCTCTGTGTAGCTTTGCGCCTTTCCTGGAACTCACTCTGTAGGCCAGGCTGGCCTCGAACTCACAGAGATCCGCCTGCCTCTGCCTCCCAAGTGCTGGGATTAAAGGCGTGCGCCACCACCGCCCGGCCTATAATTATGTTTTTTTCACAATGATAGCCACTAGCTTGCTCTCTGGAAGCTCTTCAGAGACCGAGCAGTTCCAGGTCACTGTTTGATGTGGTTCAGATGCGGAAGGGCCTGCTTGAAAGCCTTGCTTTTGGTCAGTGTGTGATGCTGCCTCTATTTTCCGTGTCTAATGCATGTCTGCTCATTTACTACAAAGGCAGCCCACTGAAGGGCGATCTCGTGATGGTGGCTTACGTCTTGGAGAAATGGAACGTGATTGTTTAATCGGCTATGGAGCAAGTATGCTTTTGCTGGAGAGACTAATGATCTCAAGTGATGCCTTTGAGGTTGACGTCTGTGGGCAGTGTGGACTCCTGGGATATTCTGGCTGGTAAGTGGATAGACACCACATCTCTCAGACCACATCCCTTGGCTAGGTAATGGCCCAAGAACTGTCCGTGACCAGACTCAACATACTCTGTAGTCTTTGCCTGTGATCATGTGTGTGCCCCCACTTGTCCAAACATCCCCATGAGTAGATGTTTGTATGTTGTGTCTTTAATGCTGTATTTATACTGCTGTAGTTTAAGCTCCTAAGTAGGACAGATTTTCTCCTAATTTTAATATTATTGCAGGGGCTGAAGAGATAGTTAAGCACTTGTTGCTCCAGGACCTGGGTTCAGTCCCAGTGCTCATATGGTAGCTTACAACCACCCATCCATAACTAGAATTGCAACTTAAAACAAACAAAACCCTTAGGGGAAGTTGTATCAAGATCCATATTGGTAATCTCAGACCCCAAAAGCCAAATTACCCCGTATCTTACAAACAGTGACAAAGCTAGGACAAAGACCTGGTGTGTGTACTGTGCCCCCCCCCATGACAAGTGCCCTGGACTGTCTACTCCATGCTGCACAGACCGTCTCTGTCTCAGTTGCTCACCCAGCATGCATTCAGTATCTGCTGTGTCAGATGCAGCTCTGGGTCCAGAAGAACGGTAGGAAGGAGACATGCCGGCTGCTCCCTGCATTCTGTCTGTCTCACGGATGCACTCTCCCGTTTGCACTTGCAGATGCTCAATGAAAAATGTAACTGCTAAGTGACTCCTCACATTGTGGAACTAACTAATAAGTTCATTATGTAATTTATAAAGTTTTTTATTTCCATGTACAGTCGAGTGTCTAAAGGCCATCTTATGGGTGATGTTCCCTGGGTTATTTGTGTTGTAGAGTTGTAGAACCTTTCTTGTTTGTAATCACTCCACTGCCACCAGCATACAAAAAGATCTGCTTAGGGGTATCAGGGTCTGCAGCCCTGCAGTCCCCGGGTCACTGACAGAGTCTGTGGTCCCTCTGATCCATCGCAGTGTCTAAGATAGACGTTCCACAGATGGAGAATAGCCATGATATCCTACCCCCCTCATTGGCCCTACCCAGAGCCCCTCTTTCTCAGTGTGAAACTAAGTGAGCAGTCATTGCTGGAGTTTGAGGAACGCATGGTCACCTTTTCCTCCCTCCAAACAGTCTTACCTTCTGCCTTTCTTTATAAGCTGCCACTTCTTGGTTAGATCAGGCAGGTCAGGAATCAGCAAAGGGCCAGGCCTGCTAGATGCTTAGAAAGTAAAGGTGCAGCCAAGCGGTGGTGGCACACGCCTTTAATCCCAGCACTCGGGAGGCAGAGGCAGGCGGATCTCTGTGCATTTGAGGCCAGTCTGGTCTACAGAGCTAGTTCTAGAACAGCTAAGGCTACACAAAGAAACTCTGTCTCAAAAAAACAAAAAGAAAGAGAAAAAAAAGTAAAGGTGTACACAAACCTGATGACCTGAGTTCCAGCCCCAGGACCGCATGGGAAAGAGTAGAATCTCACCTATTGTCCTCTGACCTCCAGGTGTACACGGTGGCATGCACAGGCCTACAGACATACACAGGCACACACAGTCATACAAACAAATGGTAGATAAATAGAGTAAATGTTTTGTTTTTTGTCTTTTTTTAAAGAGCAAAGGGACTTCTTAGAGCACAATATATACTTGCTAGCTTGGTAACAAACCTTTTAAGAGATTATTTTATGATTGTAGTGTAGATGAATTGATGAGTGTAGTCAGATGTTTCTCTCCCACCCATTCAGAAGCCAAATATGAATTGTAAGTGCTCGGCCAGTAGCTCAGGCTTATTACTAGCTAACTCTTACATTTAAATTAACCCATTTCTATTAATCTATGTATTGCTACATGGCTCGTAGCTTTACCTGTCCTCTAGCATGTCTTGCTTCCTTGTCTCCCCTCTCTGCCCTCCTTCTTCCCATCATTCTCAGTTTGACTTTCCTGCCTAACTTTCTGCCTAGCTACTGACCTGTCTGCTTTTTATTAACTAATGAGAGTAGTACATATTCATAATGTAGAAAAGGATTGTTCTATAGCATTTTTCCCTTATTGTCTAATTAAAAAAGAAGGTTTTAACCTTAATAAAGTAAAACTATATACAACAAAATCAGTGATTAAGTACAAATTACAGTAATAATATCCAAACCATTAGCATTTGGCAAAATTAGAAAAAATACTTAATTATCTATCTTATCTTGGTGAGTCTAAAGTTTTGTATCTAATTTATCTTTTATCGTAACCAAGAAAACTGTAACTAGCCTATCTAGTCTTCAACTCTATCAAAGACCCCCAAAAGTGTGAAATGTTACCTAATGACAGGGACGTCTCGCTGCCTGGACAGTCACTTAAAGTTCCTCTGTAACATTGGGGCATCTGTCTTTGGCCTACAGGCCTAGTATAGCTGACAGATTTTTCTCGAAGCAGGAAATTATGAAGGACTGTCCTACCATGTCTTGGCATAGTATGGTAGTCACTTTCTTTTATGTCCTGCTGGTCCAGTTTGGTCAGTAACTGTCACAATTGAGGCAAGTTTCTCTGCCCACATGGCTAGCTTTTGCCATGAAGAAAGCAAACTCCATATGGAGCTTCTTTGATACTCGTCACGTCCTTTTAAGTAGGCTGGTGCTGCCAGGAGCAAACCCGTCTCACTGTCATGAAAGACCTTAGGTTATTAAACATATTAAATGCCATATTCTGTAGGTCTTTGAAGTGTTTCAAGACCATCTCTCTAAATATCTCTTTAACCTTGAAAACATACCTAATATGACTATAAGTTTGAATATTGTAGATGGTTATTAATCTGTATTCCTTAATTATGCATTATACTTTTAAATGAGCTGTATAAACACAATACCTTAAACAAAAGTAGAAAAATACATACAGTATAACAAAATTAACTTTAAATTTGTATCAATAAACTAAAATCTATACCAGTGTAAAATATGTAAGATTAATAGTTGGGTTTTTTGTTTTTGTTTTTGTTTTTTTTTTTTGGTTTAAAGGTAGATTCAGTAATCTACCCTTTATCCTGTCATTTCTGTATCCCCCCTTTTCTTTTCAGAACAAGATCCCTGAATCTAATCTCCTTTGTTTAGCTTTTTTCCTGACCATTATCCATAACAACTTGTAACCAATCTCCCTAAAGGATGACAAACATTCATAATTTATTTTTGGGAATGTGGGCATAGTCCTCTAGACTACATCCTGCTAATTGAGGGCACTGGTAATCTTTGGGGGACCCTTGAGAAAATTCAGGATTATCATCAAGTCCTTGAAGCTGTTCTGGATTTAGAACACATAGGAAACTGCAACAGAGGCACTCTGAGATGTTGGATCATCTGGGCCATCCATTCCCACTGGAGATTTGGGAGGGGGGGCGGTAGAGGATGGGTCTTCCTCGGCCAAACCTGATTTTTTCTGAACCTGAAATGAATCCAGAGCCTCTCATTTCCTATAGAAACAAAAGCATAACCTTTTCCTCAAAGTAATATGTCTTTTGATTTAAATTTTGTAGTCAAGATAATTTTAAAATATATAAGTTGGTTTAATATAGCAGTTTCTTTAATCCAAAGCCTCTTAGCAGCCAAAAAATTTAAAGATAACACAGTAATATACATAGTCCAGACTCTGTTTTCCATCTTCATGTGGCTTATTATATTTTTATTCTATTCCTTTTTAAGGACTTTATTATTTTAAAACTATATTTTTTTAATCTAAGACTGTATATATTCTTTTTTTTTTTTTCTTTTCTCTCCCAAGCCTACACATATTTTTAAACACACTGTGGCCCGTCTAGAGGTTCTTTTTATCTGAACCTGTCCTTACTGTGCATCTATAACCTTTTCTGTCAGCATGAGCAAAAAAACTGCTGTGTAGCTTAGATCATGGCATGCTGGTGCTGGCTCCTTCCCCTTGGTTCTCTGAAAGTCTAGTCTCATGGCAAAGGCATGTTTACTTAATATTATTTATAAATGCTCAGCTGATAGCTCAGGCTTGTTACTAGCTAACTCTTACATTTTAAATTAACCATTTCTATTAATCTGTGTATTGTCACATGGCTCGTGGCTTTACCTGTCTTCTTAACATGTCTTGCTTCCTGGGCAGCTGGCTGGCGTCTCCCCTGACTCCACCCTCCTTCTTCCCATCACTCTCAGATTGGCTTTCCTGCCTAACTTCCTGCCCAGCTACCGCCCAGGCAGCTTTTTATTAACCAAGGAGAGTAATATATATTCATAGTGTAGAAAAGGATTGTTCCACAACAGGTGAGTCCTATTTATGAAGAAACTGTTAATTTGGACACAATGGAAAAGTGTCCACTTTTAATTTCATTCTTTCCCTAAGGTCACAGAGTTGGTGATGTTCTTATGAGAATAAGCCTACCCTTTGCTATCAATGAGATGAGGTTTGTTCAGTCTTAGGAAGTCTATTGTCTTCTGAAATGCATATAGAGCATAGTGTGTGGTGTATAACAAATAGACAGAGAGCAATAGCCTTATAGGGTGGGGCCTGGAGCCTAGTTCCCCATCCTTAAACCCTTCAGTCTGGCACAAGAGTTCTCATTTCATCTTCCTTGTATTTCTCCCCTCCTCTGAAAGAAAAAGGAACAGTGAAGCGGTTCCCCAGGCCCAAGCCTTTGTCTCTGTGCTCGGTGCTTGGGTACAGCTGGCATCAGGCTGGACCGACGGCTCTATCTCGTTAAACCTCTGCCTCCTTTGCTGCTTTGCTTCTGTCTAGTGTCAAGCTCATCTGATTGCAGCCCTGATCATGCGTTCAGTGTGCTATCCTTTGAAAGGACTTGATCAGGTCATGTGGTCTGGCGGTCTTTATCTGCAGCTACATAGACCTTAAGACACCGTATGTCTAATTTGAGTGCCCTACTTATACTCTGTTGCCAGCAGAAGAAAATCCTAACCCATCCTGTAGTCTGGCTGCCTCTTGATGAGCTGCTGTCTGGCTGAGCAGCATAATGATGCTGTCATTTTTCCTGTCATTACCTGGTCTGTGCGCCCAGCTGATGGAGGGAGGAAGCACAGCGAGTTGGAGACACTTGCCCTTTAATAAGCCACACAATGGAGGCTGGGTAATTAAGAAGTTCAGTGCCTTGGAGCAGGACCCGTGAGTGACTTGCACATTAGTAAGGCATTGCTATGGGGAGGTTTACAGCAAGACTCTTGTTTCTCAGAGGACCCGGACAGAAGTCACCGGTGAGCCCTATTAAGGGAATCAGCTCGTGGAGGATGCTGCACTGGGCATGCACCTCGGGTGCAGCCACAGCTTCCTCCTCTTGCTGTCCTCGTCCTGGAGATCAGTTTACTTTATTGTTCTTGGTCAGGTTTCTATCTCTGCAAGTAGTTCAGCCATAGAGTAAATTAGCTTACGTATGTATGTATGTGTAAATAAAGAACGTTGGAATGTTTTGAATGGTTATATTAAGAAGATTAATTGGTTATTCAGGCTATGAATCAGCACATATGAAAATTATAACTAGATTAACCGAAATTGGAGCCACCATATATATACAGGATAGGAAAACCAGGAAGAAGGTACCCCAGTTCAGTCTGTTTCCCCAATTTAATTAAAGTAGTATATGGGTATGATTCCTGAATAGTTTGGACCCACACAGCACATTAAAAACATGTCTTGATTCTAATGCTTTAAAGAAGTCTTTGGGCTGTCTTTTAAGAGATTTTATGTTGCTGAAGTTTCTATCATCACTGTGTCTCTGCTGTCAGCATCGGGGATGGTGCAGCTTTCTCCCACCGGACCCCCCCACCAGGGGTTCTGTCCCGTAGGTCACTATCACCATGTAAGTTCTCATCCCCAGTATTGGCTCTGCTTTTCTGAAGTTTAAACAAGGGAAAGAGTATGATGTCAGTCTCACACTTACCTCAGGACCCGGTAGATGGCATGGGATCCGCTGCAAGTTTGAAGCCAGCCTGGTCTGCATGGCAGGTCAAGGATGCACCAAGGTTCTGAAGCAAGCCTCTGTCAATAAAATAGGATTAAATACAGCACATAGGCGCGTGCGTGCGCACACAAACACTCACACACAAAAGCAAGCAGTCGCTATAGAAATAGCCCTTGCTCAAAGTTACAAGTCCGGGTACAGACATTCCCACCTCCCAGAGATGACTGCTGGTATAATTGAGTGGCAGTGTCCTTGGAGCATGGCTGATTGCCCTTTCTCTTCAGTTTTTACTTACTTTTTAAATCGTAAAGCCTCTCAAGATTTTGATAATAGAAGAAGATCCAAATGTGAACCTTTAAAAAAAATGAAAAGACCTCATGCAGCCTAGGCTGGCCTTGAACTTATGATCCTCTTGCTTCTCCTCCCAGGTGCTAAACTTACAGGACCATAGGAATGCACCATCACATCCACTCAAATATATACGTTTTTTTCTTTGACATTTATTCTTAGTTTTTGTATTTATGTATTAACTACAGATGCCATTGGGTACTTACAGAGGTTGCAGGTCTTGGTCGGTCCCTTGTCCCCCGTCCCCCGTCACTCCCGTGGGACCTAGGGATCAGACTCATCAGACTAGGTGAAGGCGCCCGCTGAGTCGGCTCGCCTGCCCTGGCTTCTTCTCCCTCTCCTTTTAGTGGGTGCTTTCCCTGCTAGCAGTCTGTGGAGGCCAGAAGAGGAGGTCAGATTCCCTGGGACTGGAGTTCCAGATGGTTGTGAGCCGTCGTGTGGATGCTGGGACTCAAACACATGTCCTCTGGAAGAGCAGCCAGTGTTCTTAACCATTGAGCCGTCTCTCTAGTCCTCCTTACTTTTGCATCTTACAAGTCTTTTCAAACCTCTGATGTGTTTGGGGCTTAGAGATCCATCTGAGGGAGCCTGGGTATTGTCTTGCTAATGGGTATTTTACTCTACAGTGTATCCTGAACATCTCCCGTTTCCATGACTGTGAGTCTGCTGTGACGTTGAGTGACTAGAACACTCTTCTGTATAAATCTCCTAGAATGAGAACCAGCTGGTTCTCTGAGCTCCAGCTCTGTGGTCTTGTTAATAGCCTCGCTGTGGACACTCTTCTGAGTCTTCTACTGGAAAACCTGGAAGGACAACTCACGTCCTCCCCAAGGGACCTTCCGTAGTCATAGATTAGGAGTGGGACCAGAAGAGGGCGAAGAATCTGACACAGTGTGGCTAGCATGTTGGCTGGGGTGCAGGCTGTTGCAGGGGTCAAGTGGAAATATTGGCATGTACATATACACATTTCTCAGGTTTTTGCAAGGGATGGCTTACTGTAAATACTGACAGATAGACCAGTCCTGAGGCCACTGCTGCTCTCCTATTTAAAAGGCTTCTTTTTCATCAGACTTGACGTGCCTCAGTGGTAGGAACTGAATTTTTTAGTGAGTGTGTTTCAGAGAACAGTGTGGTACAGAGATGCCCCCAAACACTATGTGGATTGGTGGATTCAGCTGAAAACTCCAACAGAGAAACAGCTGACTCAGTTCCTGGTGGTTCCAGTTTCTGGGATTCTTTCAAAACAGTTTGACGCAAATGTATTCCCTTTTGAAGAGAAAGCCCTAGAAATGTGGATGGACTCAAGTTGCATACTTTTAAACTGCAGAGGTTGGTTTGTATCATTCTTGACTTTGAGTCCACAGATGTCCCTCTAACTTTGGAGCCATCAGTCCGTGTCTGACAGGGATGGGCTGCCGGGGAGAGGGACGTAGCGTACTGTTCCCTTAGTTGCCGCCCCTCTGATGCATGCTGACTTGGGTTTCAGGTGCCACTACTGCAAGTCGTCCTGCCACGTGTCCTCGCTCCGCATCCCGTACGCCTGCAAGCTGCTCTTCCAGGAGTTGCAGTCCATGAACATCATCCCCAGGTTGAAACTGGCCAAGTACAATGAGTAAGGATGGGACACGGCCGGACTCTGAGTGACTTCTGAGAGTCAAAACAAAGCTGAGAGGAGGAGCAGCAGCCTTCTGGGTTCCAAAAGGCTGACTGGACAGCCTTGACCAAGAGCTTTGATTCACGGGAGATGCCGGCCCCACAGACCGCAGCCTCGTGCCGATTCACAGGGGCACACAAGCTAGAGAGGTTATGAACTGCTGTTGATTTTCTTTTGATTTGAGTTAGAATCTCACTCTGTAGTCCAGGCTGGATTTGAGCTCATCCCAATCCTCCTGCCTCCATCTCTCACAAGTGCTGGATTTACAGGTATGAGCAAGCATGCCTGGCTTATTTATGTTGTTACATTTTAAAATGTACTGATTTAGAAAAACCTTCCTTACAATTCCCCGTGACATCTTCTGGTTAACAGAACTCTGGTTTCTCATCAAATGTGCAGGAGGTAAAAAGTTGTATCTGTTGGCGCAAACATGAAGCCGAGTTCATCCCCAGCGACCCACATAAGAGCTGGACATGCACCTAGCACCTGTGTGGGTCTGCTGCTGTGGAGGTGGGGTCGGGAGCAGCCAGGCAGGTCCTGAGCTTGCAGCCAGTGTAGCCAGTCAGGGCACTTTAGGTTCAGTGACAGATCCTGGCTTAAGAACTGAAGCGGAGAGTGGTGAGGAAGACTCCCAGTGTCCACCTCCGGCCCCACGCACGTACGGATAGTTAGACTTGTTGGAAGAAGTAAACGACACCCAGAGGGTGACACATGGGCTCTCTGGGGTGTGGAAGGGCCAGCGGTTACATCAAGTCTCACACACTGAGACTTGAGTCTTGGTGGGATGTGATCAGTGCAGCCCGCCTTACAAGAATGTCCTTCCTTAAATACCAGATGGCAGTTATTTTGAACCTCCAAAATACCTGGGTACAGTGTGTGGACACGTGGTCATGCCTGTCCCTTCCATTCCTACCAGGATGTTAATTGTCCATTCTCCCAACTGTTGTACCCTGAAGCCCAATAAATATTTGTACTAATGATTATTTATATTAAAAAATAAAAGAGTCCAAAACATTGAGTAATGAATGGTCCGGGCTCTGTTCTCAGCATCGTGCCACATGGAAATGCTCCTGAGATTACTGACAGGTCTGTGCACTGCAGAGATCAGACTCCAGTGTGAACAAGAGGCTGAGGGGCCCCAGGACTTTTCAGACCACCGCTCACCCCAGGCTAAGACAGGTGGCCCAAGGGACCAAACTAGGCACTGACCTGAAGACTCACCCATCTTGTGTTCCTCACAATAAAGACGTGGAAGTCGGAACAGCTGCTCAGTCCAAGCAGAGGAGGCTGTGAGCGGGCAGCGTTCCTTCAGTGTGTGTGACGTCAGAGGAGGCACCACGTGTTCCCTGAAAGTCGGCTGTTCCCTGCTTCATCGTACCTTTCTCCATATTGATGGCCCCTCCACATCACTGTACTTGGGCTGTGTGCTTCCTTGGTCCGCAGAGGGATTTTTTCCTGCGGTGATCTTGATTCCACCAACTCCATCAAGGTTGGTAATCCCGCAGTGCCGGGCCGCGTTGTCACCGAGCACTCAGGTCCTTTGGGAGGAGTAGGCGGTGTTCTGGGTACTAGCACCAGGACATGTCGCTCAGCACTCAGTACGATGAATGGATGCACTGTATTGGGGTAGAAGGAGCAGAACATGCTTCTTGATGAACGTGGAGTCCAGGAAGGTGGGCCAGTCTGTGAGCAGACCGAACTCAACTCATGGGTGTTGTACAACACCCATGCACACTGAGCCACGCTCACAAGCTTGAAGCACTTTTCAGGGTGATTAGCTCCCTATTACAGCCAAAGAAACTGGGACAGAGTAGCCAAGTGGCTCCCTAGACCACACCACCACAAGGGGTGGCAAGAGCTCCAAAGCCCCGGGCTGTTTGGCTTCATCCACGATGCACCCCAAGTGTGTTAGATGTTTCCTGCAGACGAGAGGTGTGATCACCCGGACAGTCGCTGCCTGTCTGGTGGAGGAAACGACAGTGCTCCGAGTTCACACCACTGAGGCGGCTTCGGGTCTAAACTGACATCAGTCACAGGAAAGCAGCGGTTTCAAAGCTAGCAGAGGGCACCCTGTGAGCTGTTTGAGAACGTCAGTGAGGAGACGGCAGCGCTGGGCTGTGGCGCCGTGGTGGATCACTTGCCCAGCACCCCGTTTAAAGTTATTCTCGGCCCCTGCTTTAAAAGCTACCAATTAGATCCTATTTTTAGTAAAGATGGATGATTTCCTACAGGCCGCCCATGAAGCGCCTTCCCCTGAGGGAAGGGTGAGAGTGGCATGCGATGCGGTGGGAGTCTCACCCAGACTCACCCTCGCGGAGGCTTCAGCGGAGCCAAGGGGCTGCGGAGACTCTCGGGTGTTGCCAAGGTACCCGACCAGACGGGCTGACATCGCGCAGGCACGGGGAGAAAGCTCGCTGAGTGACTCGGACCTTCACTGCCCCCTGGGTCTGTCGGCTCAGGCTGCTGTGGCCGAGTACCACAGGAGGGGGGCTGAGGTGACGGGTTACTTTCTTAGTTACGAAGGTTCCTGTCAGCCAGCACCTTGAGTCCCCGGTGGCTTCTCCCTGGTGCACACTCAAAGCACACTTGGGCACCACTTCTCAGGACACCAGCCCCGCTGGTTAGCAGCCACTCGTCCGACATCACTAGTTCTCTAAAGGGGCTGCTCTCTGGATACGGCACAGCGACAGGGCTTCGGCATGGAGACTGAGGAGACGGCTCAGTCCGTTGTACCCCTCGAGACATTTGAAACAGTTCAGGACAGGACAAGCAGACCTGTGGGAAGTACCTATTCAAACCCAGTCACCAGAACAGTTCACTCCTAGATTTTGTGTGTGTGTGTGTGTGTGTGTGTGTGTGTGTGTGAGAGAGAGAGAGAGAGAGAGAGAGAGAGAGAGAGAGAGAGAGAGAGAGGTGGGGGAGTGTGTATGTGGATGCATGTGTGTGAGGATGTGTTGTGTGTAACAATGAGAGTATAGGGGGTGTGACTGAGTGTGGGGTTGTAAGTGTGACCATGTGTGTGCGTGCATGTGGGGGGGGTCAGTGTCCCCTGCAACATTGTCATAGCCCCAGGTTTTACAGAACCCCTACCTACTAACAACACTAAATTACAGTATGTCATCACAGAAGAACACCTAGGATGATGAAAATGAGTTGCTACTGCATGTAATATCAGTCATCTCAAAAAAATTAATTACTGGAAAAGCCCCCAAAGTTTATATATTTTGTTGGTTCTTTTTGGCCTTTGGTGGTGCAGGGAGGAACAGTCTCATGTAGCTCAGCCAGGCCTTGAGTTATCTTGACTTCTGATTCTCCCGCCCACACCTCCTCAGTGCTGGGTTGCAGCACCCCACCATGCCTGGTTTATGTGGTGCTGAGGATCCAACCAGGGCTCCACGTGCCACACCAACTCCAGTGTCGTCCGTGTGACATGAACAATTATGCCAATAATAGCAGACGGGAGATACGTGTCCCACGGGACTAAGCTCCCTGGAGGTCCCTGGCAGAGTGCCTATGTTATGCCTCCTTCTCGAAGGAGACGTGCTTCACAGATCATGAGTTCTCTGGGCTATGGGTTCTGTATAACTGCTTTTCTGATAATGTTCTAATTAATCTATAAAACACAGCCAAAATTAATGAATGCTTGGGTTGTGAACTGTGGAGGAAAGGGGAAGCTGGACATGAACCTTATTTAGATATAGCAGAATCAACTATTCCTTAAAGACCTCAAGCCTCAAGCCGCTAGATAATAGAAAGTATAATAGTTCAGGAACTTCTAGGGAATGAACACTCACCCACTAGGAATCCTTTAGGAATCCCAACTAAAGTGATTTATGGCAGAAAACATTATCTTATAGGAGGCAGATAGTGGGCCCCTCTGTTGAGGAAGTTCAGCATGGAAAACTTAAGGACTACAGCAGAACCCCTTCCCCTTACAGGTGTAAAAGTACAAGAGTCCATATTCCAGCAGGTAAAAAGGTTTTATATTAGAAGAGATATATGATAAAGAACTAAAGAAAGACTTAGGGAGGATCTGCAACATCCAAATTGGCTAAATGGGTCATGAGAACCAGAAAAGTAAAAATGAATAATAAACTAGCGAGTAGCTGAGATAAAGATGAAGGACACAGCTGCAAGAAGCCTACACAAGTCTAGGAACTGTACTAAGTTTAAAAAAACACAGACTGCTCTTTGGGTCATAAAGTTCTTGTGAGTGAAGGGATATGTCTAGCGCCGATTAATAACTGTGTGCTTGATGTTTTTTAAAAGATGATGTAATTGAAGTATTACCAAGCTCTCATTGTTCCTTGTATGACTTGATAGTTTTCTTTTCTGTATATAAACTACTGATTTGCAGAAGTAAAATTGCAGCAGATTCAAACCACTTTTGAGTGTGTTTGTTGTCTGTCTGTCAGTCGCCGAATCCTTGCCTTCCTGACTACCCAAGCCCTGATTCTCCTACGGTCATGGTACTCCCGGTGGGCCAGTCCATGGCATCCATGCATGCTGGGCAAGCAGACTGCCAACTGAGCTACATTCCCAGGCTCTTTTGGTTCAAATTAGGCAGAATTGATCTATGAAATGAAGTCGTGTGTGTGTGTGTGTGTGTGTGTGTGTGTGTGTGTGTGTGTGTGTGTAAAATTCCTTAAATTGCATGTTCAGGGACTGGAGAGATGGCTCAGCAGTCAAGATTCCCAGCACCCACATTGGGAGGCTCACAGCAACCTGTAACTCCAGCTCCAAATGATCCAGCGCCCTCTTTTGGCCTCTATGGGCACTGCACTAATGTGCACATAAGCACACACACAAAATAGGAAGTTTTTTAAAAAGATATATAATTTTTGTATTGGGTTTATGTTACTCTTTAATACCTTTTTTAAGCCTACCAGGTAACTCAGCAGTTAAGGACACAGGCTCAGCCTCATGGCTACACGATCTCAAATTGTCTCTGCTCCTTGCGTTTTCCATCTTCAGAATAGAGGGATAATAGTACCATCCAGGGACTCTTTGTTTTTCCCTTTTTCAAAAAAAAATTATTCTATACGTCTTTTACATCACGGGTCTTGATCCCATTCATTTCCCTGTCCCTTTGCATCTCCCTTCCACCCCTGCACACACACACACACACACACACACACACACACACACACACAAAATTGAAGGGTAAAAATAAAAATCTCATGGGAGCTGCATGTGACAGTGAGTCCATGTATCTTTACTTGCAAGTGTCCAGTGTTCGTTGCAAAGAGTCATTGGTCTGGTTCGAGGCCTCTGGTTTCCACTGCACTATCAATGCTGGGTCCTCACTAGGACTCTTGGACATCCTGCTGTTGCCCTGGGCTGTGGAGGTCCTGCAGCTTTGGGGCTGCAGTCAGGCTCCTTCACGTGCTCCATCAGATCATAGCTGGGGTGGATGTTGGGGCTGGCCAAGTCGTAACTTTGGTTCTGGCAGCTGTAGGGCTGTCCTCACCACCAGGGTGAGCTCTCCAGCACTGTCCATGCTAATTCACCTGCAGCAGTGAGCGAGGGGTGGGTCAGTTCCCCTCCCACACCCTCAGGGTCAGCTCTCCCACACCTGCACCATCAGGGCCAGCTCTGTTGTGTTACCCAGGCGAGGAACAGGGGCCACTCTTCTTTGAGTGCTGTAGCTGATGAGGGGCAGGGACAGCCCTCCTGCTCTTAGGACCCCCTGGGGCTCTTCTTAAGATTATATGTGAGTATGCCTGGCCCCAAACAGAGACTGCTGTTTTCATCAGGAACAGCACCCTTTGTCACGTGTCTTGGCAGGACATTGATTCCCAGGGAGCTTCGTCAGGCCGAGATCCCACAAAGAGTGAAGCTCACTGGGTGACTGGTCCTGAGGCCCCTGGGTTCACAGTTCAGGCAGCAGTGGCCAGACAACACAGGCAGGCCACCCTGCTTCCTAACCAGGAGGAGTGACAGCGATAGTCGATAGTCGGACATGCTTGGAATCGCTGCCGCTCACCACTGACATCAAAGTGAGGTGAGTTGTCAGCGCTGGAGACGCAGCGGTTTCCTGAAGCCCAGAGAATGCTTCCATGTGGGGAGCCAGCGAGCGCCGTTCCTAACGAGGCCCTGATTGGGTGCTACATAATGGGCTCCGTTTGGCCAACACCTTTATTTGCAGTAATGAGTCGCACAAGACCAAACACTTAAGGGCATGTGGCTGGGCCCCTCCACGTGGCCTCCGCCCGGTCTGCTGTGAAATGGATGGTCAGAAAAGCAACTGTAAAAGTCACACCTCTCCTCTCTGGATTGATTCCATGTGTGTCTCACCAAAACGTGTATTTCATTTGTCGACTGCAAGGTGGACTTTTACTACCCCAGACCGTGGGGCCGAGATGGGTGGGAATTCAAAGTCACGCTTCTTTGAAGAGGAAGTTTTAAACGGGGTGAGAAGTGGCGGTCCAGAAGTACATTGTTGGTTGCCAAAGCCAAGCTACCAGTTTGATTTGAGACTCCAGAAGCACTAACAGATTGGCTGCAGGAAATCAAATCTGTGTCTTGGGATATCATGGCAGAAAGTTCCAAAACGATGCGGAACTAACCTTTTCACTCATAAGGCTAAGTTGTGAGGTGAAGTACTCTTCAAGTCTGCGTAATAGCTGCCATTCCACGCTCAATAAATTCTAAGCCGGATTTGCTTCCACGTTAATGGAGGGGAGGAGGGATATTAGAAAATTAAGGCAGGTGATGGGTCCAGAATCCTTTGCGTCCGGTGCGAGGAAGGAATTTCACTTTCAGTAAAACTGGAGTGGTAGCATGACTTTGCCTTGTTCATAGTGACACTGCATTGGGAGAAGCTGGAATACCTAACACCCCATACTAGTGACAGAGCCCTGGAGGACGGGGCAGCCTGCCACAGTGGGGATGCTTGTAGGCCAGGGATTCTCCAAGAGTTCCAACCAGGTACTCAAACATAAAGACCCAGGAGTTGTGGCCCTGTAGGTGGTTCTGGTGATACCCAAAATTTCAAGTCCAGCTAAAGCAACGCTGCACAGCCCACCCTCCTGTCCAGCTAGCCCTGGGATGTGTAGGGGTGCCAAGGCATCCTCTCAAACACCTTGGAAACTAACTCCCTGCTTGACTTGCACTTTCGTGTCCTCTTGGCCTGCCCTGCCCTCCCACTAGTCCTCATCCCACTTGATACTTTCCCAGCTGCTCCTCCGTAGAAGGCGCTGTGTGGAGAGTCACGGCAGATAGCTGTCCTCATCCCACTTGATACTTTCCCAGCTGCTCCTCTGTAGAAGAAGGCGCTGTGCGGAGAGTCGCGGCAGATAGCTGTCCTCCAGAACCTGCCCTGTCCTCCAGAACCTGCCCCGTGGCTTCCCCGGCACCTACTGCTTTCAGACTTCAGCCCCCAGGTTCCCTTCCATGACCCACCTGAGCTTCCAACCATCCCGCAGCCTTCCTGAATGTGGAGAAGCTCGCAGCTGGTCCACCCCAGCTGCTCTTTTCCATCCCGTCCCCATCCTTGAAGGAGAGACAAAGTCACCTCTCTAAGTCAGTGCAAACGTGGCCTCCTTAGGCCATAGAGAGAATTTGAAGATGGATTTCTCAATTCTTCAAGGTGGCCGAGCCTGAAAGAGCCAGGAAGCACAAAGTGAGTTTGTGCTTTCCCAAGTGGAGGAAAGTGTTGATACCAGCGCACATGAGGAGGAGGCCCTGGGAAAGCCCTACGTTGTCTGCTACTAAGCTGAGCCTCAGCTTTCTCATCTTCAAGAGAATCTGCCCTCCCTCCCCGCCCCACCCAGGCTCCTACTGGAGTAAAATGGAGACTCACCCCATTTTCTGGTCAGGAAACATGCAAAGAAGCACCTGCCCCATGCTAGGCAGTGGGACCAGCTTCCTGCTCTTTATACATGTATGTGTCCAAATAGACCTAGTGCATCCACCGAGGTACCAGTGATGTTTGGGGCTGGGTGATCCCTTGCTGGGGGAAGCTGCACTCTGCCACTGTAGGATGTTCGGCCACACCCTGTGCCTGAACTCACAGGATACCCTTCATCTGACAATCAGACATTGCCAAGTATTCCTTAAGGGACAAAATTACCTCCAGGTTAAAACCACTGACCGAGGCAATATTCTGAAAGTGGTTTGTATGTTTAAAGCAATGGGAACAATAGTAAAAGTGTAGTTGTGGGGCTGTGATGGTCCAGTGGATGAGAGCACTGGCTACTCTTCTAGGGGACCTTAGTTCTATTCCCAGGACCACATGGCAACTCACAACTATCTGTGACACCAGTTCCAATGGACCTCCTCTGGGCTCTGTGGGCACCAGGCATACATGTTGTTCATAGATAGACACTCAGACAAAACACTCACACACATAAAATTATAGCTGTACATATCAACTGACTCCACCAGGAAGTGTCAGTGGAACTCAAAGCCTAGGTTTTCCTTGGTTAGACCACAGTTAGGATGACATCAGCTAAGCCCTGTTGGTCATAGGTTGGTTGTTATGTGAATTTTCGTTCATATTATACAATAGAATGGGCGTTTATATACCTTATAATAACATTAGAGACATAAAAAGACTAGTCACCATCTCCATTTCTATTCACGTTTGCCCAGACTTGGTTTTGTTCTGGATCTTAACCAATTTCTTGTTTTGTCTTGTTTTTCCCCCAGAGACATATAGGCAGCCCTGGACTTTGCATCTCCCTGGCTGCCACCACGTAGCAGGAATTGTTTAGCTTCTGGTCTACCTAAAGACAGAAGTCCCATCTTCTCTTTGAATGATCCCAGAGGACTAAATGGGGTGTCAGTTGGTTCTCAGTGTGCCAGTATGGCTGACACAGACAGCTTGAGGAGGAGGAGGAGGAGGAGGAGGAGGAGGAGGAGGAGGAGGAGGAGGAGGAGGAGGAGGAGGAGGCTTTACTTTAGCTCAGTTTCAGAAGCATGGCTCCATCGGGTACATCATGTATATGTCACAGCAGGAAGAGCTGGGTGACCAAGGGTGGTGGACAGGAAGTAGGGGGAGTGCCTCCTGTGTTCTCTCGTTTTTCCCACTGACTATCTGGGAGGCCAGCCTACAGCATGGTGCCACTCCTGTTCAAAGGATGTCCTCCCTGACCCCCTTCGTCAGATCCCCCTGGGTGCGCTTTACTAGGCTCTGCACTTCTTACACCAGTCAAGTCGACATCGAGATTAACCATCACACAGTGGTAGGAGTGCCCTCCCCTAAGCAACCTGAAGGATGGCCTGTGCATCAAGATGACAGTCATCACTGGGTCCTCGGAGCTCTCTGTGAGTCGCTGGAAGCTTTTCTTCCTAGTCACTGTGGGTCTCTCAGGTCCATGCAGGTGCAGCCTCTCAGGATCTGAGACAGAAATGTCCACACAGGAAATGAAATGGGAGGCTCTTGTCGGTTCATCTTACTCTGTCTGCAGGGAGCATTGTCTAATTAGCTCATGCAATATCAGATGCTACAAAGATCCCAAGGCTGCAGATGTTACAGCCCCTTCCAAATGAAGTCAAGGATAGTGAACGATACACACATGAGCTTCTCTTCCCTGTCTGGGCCCACTCGAATGCTCTCTGTCACTCACAGCCACCCCATATTAAACCTGTGTTTGTCCTGGCTTGACAAGAGGAGAAGATAAAGACCAGCTGGGAGGCCAGAGCATGCTGGGGTCACAAGCAGGGACGCATCCACCTTCAAATCCCGGTGCCACCATGTCCTACCTTCTACGATCTTGGGCAAATTAGTTTGCTTCGGTCTCCTCGTCTGCAAAAGTAAAATAATAATAGGATAATAATAATACTTGGAGCCAACCCAATTAATCTGCTCAGGCTACAAATAAGTATTAAATATCAGCTGTTCGGATTCCTGGGAAGTGGACTCCTTATGGAACCTACTTGCCAGCCCTCAGATTGACTCAGAGATCATTTCTTTCCTCAGTGGGGCAGCTGTTGTGCTAATACCAGAGAGTTACCTTCGAGTGGTTAGCTTACATTTTTGTTCAGAAGTCCCCAAGTAGAGCTGAGGGATGGCTCACTTAAAAAGCATGATATCCTGAATTTGGTCCTCAGAGCCCATGTAAAAATACCAGGCATGGGGCTAGGGACATGACTAAGCATAAGGACCAGGGGTCAGTCCCCAGAATTGACATAAATGCTGTGTGGTTGTGACTGCTTTCCTCTAAGTCCAACCTTGGAAGGCAGAGAAGGGGGTCCCCAGAGCATGCTGGCTAGCAAGCCTAAGATCTCTAGGTTTGATTGACAGATTGTCAGTGAATAAGGTAGAAGAGAGATTGATGGTGATCCTGACATCATCCTCAGATCCCCACATGCATGTTCACACAAATGTTCATTTTATGCAGACACATGCAGATACACACACACACACACACACACCAGGCGTGGTATCATACTCTTGTAGTGCCATTGCTGAAGAGGTACAGACAAATACAAACGGATCCCTGGGACTCACTGACCAGCCAGCCTGGGCTGGCTGATGGACTCCAAAACTCAAAGGAGGCGGGTGGTATGCCTGAGGATGACACTCAGGGTTGTTCTCTGCCCTCCACATGCACACACTCATAATAAAGAACATTTTCCCAAGGAACCTTTGGTCACAGTGGAGACAGAGTCTAAAGCTGTGACTGACTTAAAGGAAAACCCTCTTGACTGGGCAAACAAGCAGCTCCAAGTGTTTCCCTCATCCTGGGCCTAGGGAGCATTTTCACGAGTGTGGGAATTTCAAGATGTGCACATGGCTTCCCACACAGCATTCCTGCTGCTGTGTGTGACCAGATCCTATAAATGTATGTGTGTGCAAATATTCAGCTCTGTGCGGAGGACTCAGCATTCATGTCCCCTGCACAAGAATCCAGTGACCTGCATGAGAAAGAATTTGTGCATGAAGGAATCTTTGGCTTATGTGCAAAGGAAAAAGTCTCCCCTGGAAAAATGCAGGCCTTACACATTTAGCAGACCCTTGTGTCCACAGAAACAGTCACTGCCAATTAGGCAACTGCTGGCAGATCAGAAGCAAAGGCCCGCACATGAAACAGAGGGTGCAGGGAGATTGCCGCCTTCTATCTCTGAATTATGGGCGGCGAGGCTGCCTCCCCCTGTGTCCAATCTGCTCTGAGCTTTTCCTGCTGTGGACCAGAGGCCCCGGGGACTTTTACACACCCCGGTTTTCACGCAGCTTACTGATTCCTTTTTCACATGAATGAAAAGCGCCTTTGATTTTGAAGACGCACGTCTGTTTTGTGTAACACTTAACCGATGTGCCAGAATCATCCTGTACCTTAAAGGGGGTCTTGCACTGGGTTATTAAAATCAGTCGTTCTGGGAAGAGTCACTTTGCTCACTTAAAGGGTAACCGTCCACCTCTCCTAATGGTGCTCATCTCGTTAAACCTGGATTAAGGAGCAAAGGAGAGGCCGACCAGCAGCTGGAACCCAGCCACAGCCCATGGATGGACTTGAGCAAGTTACGGTGGGGCTTCAAAGGCAAAATTGCTTCTTCTACGGATCAGCTGACCCAGACCTCAGCGCCTCCAGCCCTCTCTTTGGTGGGACCTTCGCTTCTAAGTAGTCACTCCAGTTAGACGGTGATAAGTCACGAGAGAGCTGAACCAGTTCATTTGTCCAGTAGATACAGTAGGCTGGTCGCCTCGCTGTGGAGTTCCCTACCTCTGGAAAGGGCTGAGGAGAAATGAAGCCATCATCTGCCCCACCAGACAAAGTTCTACTTCTTTTCGCTAGGGGGCGCTCTCCTGGGTCCTGGGACTGCGGAAAAGAGCTAGATGGCCCTGCTTGCTCTCAGGGCACTTGGCAGGGACAAGGAACACAGAAAAGCTCAGGTTGGGTTCATGTCCATAACTTTAGTAAGTTGGCCTACGTGCTCAGCGTGTAGGCGGGATTAAGTTGAAACAACTCCCACCAGGTCCTCGTGGTCAAGCTGGTCTTCTCTCCCCTCTCCCAGTATGAGAATCTCTGCTCTGAGTAAGTCACTAAAATAAGAGGGTTCTGGATGGATTTTTGAAGAGAGGAGAGAGAGAAACAGAGAGACAGTCCGAGAGAGTCTGTGTCTGTCTGTCTGTCATCCTGTAACCCGTACTTTAAGGCACTGTTCCATTGGATGGTCAGCTGAAGAGGTAACCGACTCTTCAGTGCTGAGCGATTTATGTTGTCTTCAGTGATGACTGACTTCATGGTGTTGCCATTCTAGATGCTGGCTTTAGAAACCGGCAGTGAGACTACATTCTTCACTGGGCAGCTAATGGCACCGCAGAGGACGCTCTTGAGCACTCAGGACACGTTGTCCAGAGGAGATTACTGCCATAGCTGATTTCAGAGTGCGTGATCACTCGCCAGTGGAAGGGTGGTCTAAACCAGCTTGTGTGGAGAGAGTGGAGTTGATAGGACTTTGGGAGTTGAGACACAGAAGTCAAGGAAGCGCCTGAGTTCTAAGCTGTCCAGAGAACCCGATCGTGAACCTCCAGGACAGGGAGAGACTGGCCAAGAGCCTGAGTCAGCCGCCCATCTGATGAGACACAGCACTGTGGACAGACGAGGATGTTATGGTGATTGAGAACATGAGAATGGATCTCTCTCTCTCTCTCCTCTCCCCCTCTCTCTGCTGAGTAATATTCTATTGTGTATTTATACCACATTTTCTACATCTGCACATCCATCGCTGGATAGCCATGTTGATCCTCTGCTACTCTAAACAGCATTGCAATGAAAATGTGAGCGCCATGTCTCTCTCCATGCTGACTCCACCTGCGTTGAATATACACCCAGAGGCAGGACTACCGGGTCACATGACAGTACTGGCTCTAGTTCTGAGGCGCTTCCGTTCTGTTTTCCACAATGGCCGTGCTAATTTAGACTCCTACCAACAACGTAGAAGAATTCCCTTCTCCACATCCCTGCCAATATTTTTTTTGTCTTTTTGATAATAACTGTGCTAACTGGGGTGGTATGATGGACCCCTGGTTTTGATTTGCATTTCCCCCAAGGATTAGTGCTGTGGAGCAGTTCCGTATCCATGTTAGCCATTTGAGAAATGTCAAGTCATATCATGGACCCATTTTTTTTCAGGCACTCCCTTTGCTTTGAGTTTTACGTTTTGTTTTGTCTTAGCTTGTGTTTTGTTTTGTTGTGTTGTTGTTTGAGTTTCTTATATATTGTACAAATTGATCCCTGTTGGATGAAAGATTGCGAAGGTTTCTCCCGTTTGTAGGTGGTGTCTTCTTCCTGTTCTTATTTCTTTTGCTCTGAAAGATTCTTAATTTTGGTGTAATACCACTTGTTAATCTTCGCTTTTGTTGCCATGCCTTTGGGAAAACTCACGATACCCTGACACATTCTCTCTGTTTTCTTCTCATAGTTCATGGTTTGGAGTCCATCCTTTTGTCTGAGATGTCTGCCCCCCTGGATGTACAATACCCAGGTCATCTGAAACTGCCAGATGTGACATGGCAGCCCTGGCACCTCTTCATGCTGTAGCTGGAACACGCTTACTTACAGACACTTTTCCTCATCCACTGTGGGTGTTCAGAGGTAAATTTCACATAATAAAGGCCAGCCATTTGAGCCTTCCCTATACAGACTGTCACAATAGAAATTAGTTTCCTTGCATTCTTCAGTGGGGAGCAGCAGGTTTGGAGTTCGTTGTTATGAACTTACAGGTTACAGATATTTCGAGGTCCCAATTCATTGTGGTGCTGATTGGCTGATGCTCAGATTGGTGCATCAATGTCCGGAAGGTGTTCATGTTGGCTCCTGAGTCTTCACAAGCTCAGTAGAACTTGAATATCCTTGCCTTGTGGTATGCTGTGATTCTCCAGTCCCTTATGCCACATTTCCTGTCTCAGGCTTGGACTCAATCATTTCTCTTCCAGCCAGTTTCCTTTTTGTGGGAAATATTTCTAGATGCAAATCAAGTGGTGGGGATTCTTACTATATTGGGTAGGTAATTGTTTCCATGCTTTTTTGATGACTGGAGATGAGAGAAGATAGATAGATAGATAGATAGATAGATAGATAGATAGATAGATAGATAGATAGATAGATAGATATGATAGAGAGATAGAGAGAGATGATAGATAGATAGATAGATAGATAGATAGATAGATAGATAGATAGATAGATAGATAGATAGATAGATAGACAGATATGATAGATAGATAGATAGATAGATAGATAGATAGATAGATAGATAGATAGATAGATATGATAGATAGATCATAGACAGGTAGATCATAGATAGATGATAGATGATACAAACACAGACACACACACTCACACACATGCATATATAACCTGTCATAGCAAGCTGTTTTTTAAATGTGCTTGTCAAATTCAGGTGTTGCTAATATGACATATAGAGGTGATTAGATCTTTGAAGCTAACACCCCGCCCCTATCTCGGTGAAAGAGGCTTCCTGCAGCTTTGGGTGAGTTTGTAAACCATTTAACACTATCCAAAATAAAGGTATCCGCTATTTTAGTTTTAGACAGAGAAGACCATCATGGATTGTTAGGAAGCATTATACAGCAATCAAGGAGGCAAGAACTCAAAAGCCGACAACAAGCCCATCCCTCACTGTGTGTGCAGCCGGAAGAGCGCCAGCGTCTGAGAGGGGAAGGTATGGGAGGAAGAGCAGACAGGCCTTCGGCGCTGACACACCAGCCAGGCAGGAGCCATGCGAGTGACCGGCAAAGCGGACTCAGCCGCACTGGTGGAACTTTGGCCCCCAACAACAGCAGTTCTTCTCAAGCTCACATGGCCGTTTACCAGGATAAACCTGTGCTGTGCCATCGACCATAACAAAGCACCCATAGGAGCTGCACGAAGAAACAGCAGCAGCGCGCAGATGCACCCAAGGAAGAGCCGAAGATGGGGAGCTATCGGACGTTCATGGATGGGAAACTACCTGTCGTGAAGATGTCAAGTTTTCCAACCTAGCATATAGATGCCGTCCAAATCAAAACCTTAGCGAGGGGGGTTGTGGGTACTGACAAAAGGATTATGAAGTTTGCATGGAAAGCAAAAGGCTAAAAACAACTAAAACAACCCCAAAGAACAAAGTTGAGGACTCACACTGTATGATTTTCAAAACTTCATATAAAGCAGCAATAGTCAAGACAGCGTGGTATTGGTGAAAGATTCACCATGTCAATTACTGGAACTAACTAGTGAGGGCACAAGAAGACTTCCACAGAAGAAGAAAGGCATATCAATGGAGAAGGAATATTTTATCCAAAAATGATGCTGAAGTAAATACAAATTTAAAAAAAAATAAAAAATAAACCAGAAATAAACCTGGATGCAGACCTTATACCTTTCACAAAAATTAAATCAGTTTTGATCCTAGACCTAAATATGAAATTTTTAAAAATCTACTGGAAAACTTTGAATTTAGAAAAGAGTTTTTCACGCAACAACAGAATTATGGAAGGGTGAGGAGAGGGGAAGGGAGGAGGGAGGGAGAAGAAAGGACAAGGCTGGATTGGACTGGAGAGACCAGGGAGAAAAACAAGGAACTCATGCAGGAAGGGTGTAAGCAGAAGCTCACACTCCAGATGCCACTGCAGGAAAGACAGCAAAAGGCACCGGGAAGTCTCCCGTGGCATGTGGCACACACTCACCAACCGGGAAGTCTACCGTGGCGTGTGGCACACACTCACCAACCGGGAAGTCTCCCGTGGCGTGTGGCACACACTTGCCAACTGGGAAATCTCTCATGGTGCGTTGCACACACTTACCAACCTGGAAGTCTCCCATGGCGCGTTGCACACACTTACCAACCGGGAAGTCTCTCATGGCATGTGGCACACACTTACCAACCGGGCCATCTCCTGGGCCCTTCCTTGGGTCTTCCATCATCTATAGTGAGTGTAGAATCTCCTTGGCTGCTGCTTCATAAGAGCTCCCCAGTCTGCCCAATAATTTCTTTTTGAAGAACAAAAGAATTAATTGCATAAAAATCAAACTACTTGCCTGGGCGGTAGTGGCGCACGCCTTTGATCCCAGCACTTGGGAGGCAGAGGCAGGTGGATCTCTGTGAGTTCAAGGCCAGCCTGGGCTACCAAGTGAGTCCCAGGAAAGGCGCAAAACTACACAGAGAAACCCTGTCTCGAAAAAAAAAAAAATCAAACTACTAAAAAACTTGAATGTGTTAAGTTCAGTGAAGTCAAAACTAAAAGTCTTCCAAATCATCAGAAAACATGTGCGCACGATGGGATCTGGAAACCACAAACCACATGGTAGAAAGATTTTTAGAAAGACTAAAATGCTGATTATGTATTTAGAATCCCTTTGGCAGAGAAATTTCTGGGCTTCTCTGAAAAGATGTTTTCAGAAAAGTTTAAGGCGAGAGGCACCCCCTGCCCTTGAGTGTGGGCTGCTCCCTCCGTGGCTGGGGCCCCAGATGTCCCAGACAGGAGAAAGTGAGCTGAGCCAGCGTTCATCTCTCTCTGCTTCCTGCTGGGGCTGTCACCAGCTGCCCTGGCCTCCTGCACCACGCCTTCTCCACCGTGAGGAGCCAAAACAGACCAGAGCCAAAACAAACCTTCCTCGAGTTGCTTTTCTAAAAGACTTCATCTTATTATTATCTTACACGTATGTATGAGTGCTTTGCTTGCATGCATGTCTGTGTACATGCATTCACGGTGCCCTCAGAGGCCAGAGGAGGGTGTGGGGTCTCTTGTTACTAGAGTTACTGCTGTGGATATTGTTCTGTATAAATAAAACACTGATTGGCCAGTGGCCAGGCAGGAAGTATAGGTGGGACAAGGAGAGAGGAGAATTCTGGGAAGTGGAAGGCTGGGTCAGAGAGACACTGCCAGCCACGGCCATGACAAGCAGCATGTGAAAATACCGGTAAGCCACGAGCTACGTGGCAAGGTATAGATTTATGGAAATGGATTAATTTAGGATATGAGAATAGTTAGCAAAAAGCCTGCCACGGCCATGCAGTTTGTAAGCAATATAAGTCTCTGTGTTTACTTGGTTGGGTCTGAGCGGCTGTGGGACTGGCGGGTGAGAGAGATTTGGCCTGACTGTGGGCCAGGCAGGAAAACTCTAGCTACAAGTTACAGCCACCATGTGGGTGCTGGGAATTGAACTCTAGTCCTCTGAAAGAGCAGTCGGTGTTCTTAACTACTGAGCCATCTCTCCAGCTCCACCTTAAACTGCTCTGTCAGGTGCTTTGACACCACAGAGAGAAATAACTAACACAAAGCAAAGAAAAACTGACATTAAGTGCATCTGTTGCTCTCTGCAAATTCAAATGGATAAACTTCTCAAAGAGAAGCTGCTCCAGCTGAATCAGAGGCTCAGTCCTTGGCAATCCTGAGCTAAACCCAGACATGGCGGCCTGGAAAATTAGAGATGGAGTTACAGGGCAACCTCCTGGGGAATATAAACAGAAAGAAAGAAAAAGTTACTTAATGAAGTTAAAGGCAAAAGCATTATGCTGGGGAAATAAAGGCAATTTATAATACAAACTGAAACCAAAACCTGATTTTACATTTATTCATATAACAAATGCAGTAATATTCAAATTCTTAATTGTGTGTGTGTGTGTGTGTGTGTGTGTGTAGCTAAGAGGTTGAATTAGCTGTAGGAGACATCATCTTTCTATACAGTTTGGTTTACGAAACAACAGAGAAAGTGATAAATACCTCACTGAAATACTTGAGGCAAAAGCAAGGCCGTGAACCCCCAGAGTGAAGCCCATCCGCATCGTCTTCCTGCAACCCCACAGCAAGCTCAGTTGTGCAAGTCACAACACCAACCAAGGTGGGAAGCCCCCAAATCAACGACAAAAGTCAGCACCCGCCACCATTGTTCAACTGGAGGAAATACAAAACAAATTCTAGAATATTCAGAAAATTACAGTAAAGAAAATGTTTGCATTTAAGACATGAGAGATAACTTAAAGTGGCATATAGAAAAAATAAAGCCTAAAATATTAATATTCATAGACACTCTATTTTTAATTGGTGAAGATAAGTCATAATCTTGCTGAAGGAATTAGAGGGAGAGGAGAGCGGCAGACAGCGGAAGCGGAAGGAAGAGCGAAGGCCCGGGTTTCCTTGTTAAAGAGTTCATGAAGCCCGAGCCTAACCAGGAAACATGGAGCCAATGCGAGATAACAGGGCAGGGAAACCAGAACTTCCGAGGAAATTAAATCAGTTGTGAGTTTTAACTGTTGGGTCTTAAAAACAAAAAAGATGATTTTCAAAGAAAATATGAATGCTTACTATTCATCTTAGAGAGGGGGGCCATCTGAAGAGGGTAATTTACAAAAGAAATCCCTTTAAAGATGAAGCAAGTTGTTGTCCATGAAAAACAGTCCAGCAGGGTCCCAGTAACTTTAGATACAAATGTGTGTTTCTTCTGGACTATTAAAAACTGCACCTCTGGAAGGTCATGCCTTGAGGTCTCGCTTTTTTCCATTCAGGCAGCAATGGTGAACCAACACAGACAGATTGAGCACCTCACCTCAGAGAGCTGGTGGCCAGGACAGGATGAGAATCCCAAGTGAGGACAGACAAGCTGGGTGTGTGGCTGGCCACGTCCAGGGAGCCTGTCTTCTGTCGGGTTAAGAGGGTCTAAAGGTCCTGAGCACCTGGAAGGGTTGCTGAGGACTCCTGACCACAGGGAGAGGCTGAACCATCCCCCAGTGCTGCCCGGAGCAAGGCTCAGTGAAGCTGTGGTCCCAGGGAGGAGAAAAAAGCAGTTTATGACCAGGAACTACACCGGCTTGTCCCCAGGGTTCACCTGCAGAGGCCAGAGGCCAGCTCTCTGAAGTCAGTTCTCTCCTTCCACGTCATGGGTCCCAGCGATGGAACTCAAGTCAGCCTTGACCATAAGTGCCTTTGCTCACCGAGCCTTCTCTCCAGACCCATGATTATTTTAACTGACAACGACCCCTCCCCACCCAACTCAGCTTCCTAAGACACGGGCTCCTAGAGTGGATCCACAACCTTTTTACGTCATAATTATATGAGTGGTTATCTAACAATTATCAATAATGGGAAGATAAAGTGATGTGTGTGTGTGTGTGTGTGTGTGTGTGTGTGTGTGTGTGTGTGTGTGTGTGTGTTAAGAAATGGTTCCTATAGGGAAGGAAAATGTAGGATATTTGGGACAAGAATTAAAATATTAAATCTTTCTTAGTAGACATTGTTTTACAGATTTGGTTTGGGAAACATGTAAATGTGTTACCTGCTTTCTTTAAAAAAAAAAATGAAAAGAAAAAGCTGCATGAAATAAGAGAATCAACTTGCTATTTCAACCTTTGAGTGGAGGAAAAGTCGCTCCTATACTGACGACCAGAGAAATCTGACAAGCTGAAAAGCAATGAGTGTTTGGACCACTTGGAGGCTGACGTCGCAGGACCAAGCACCCTAAAATATGGAGGAGCAGGATGCTCCAGAGAGGCCTGGAGCCAAGAGCTCTGCCCCAGGACAGATGGTGCAGAAGCCCTGTGAACTGCCAGGAAGACATGAATGGTGGTTTCCATGAATTGCTGGGGTTCAGCATGAACAGTGGGAACCCCTGCAGGAGGGAGAAGCTCCTGGTGACCCAGTCTTCAGCACTGCCCTGCCAGTAACCCCACCAGGTTCTCACGGTTAAGATCTGAGAACGGCCCCTTTATGGCTGTAGCAGAGAAGACTCATCGTTGTAAAATATGTCCAGAGCTGTTTCCATAACAAAAGCCTACACTCCAGGACGAGGACTTCTTCCCCGGGCTTGCCCCAGAGCCCTGGGGGAGGGAATGGCGCTCCAGCCCATGCCTGGTCTCTGTGTCACTCAAGGGGGAAAAGACGCCACAAAGAACACATATTTGTGCCAAGTCACAGACACTGGCACACGAGATGACTGAATATGATGGAAAGCGCCCTTCCTCGCCTCCCCTCCTCACCAGCAGCTGTGGTTAGTATGGCTTCAGCAAGCATTAACAGAGTTTGACTTCTACCCCAGCTAATATAAATCTTCACAATAAAGACTGAGTTTCAGTTGCCAACAACAACAACAACAACAAAATTACCGGGGAGTGGGTGTTGCTGGAAGGTGGCTTGGTGGATAAAGCTGGGAGGAACTGAGTTCGGATCCCCAGAACCTCTATAGAGTTGGATACATTTCTGGAATCCCAGTGATCTTGCAGTGAGATGGGGGGTGGAGACAGGACCCCCAAAGACTTCTGAGCCGGCAAGCCTGGGGCACACAGATCGTGTCATGGAAGACAATCAAGGTGGCAGGAAAGGTCTGACATCCAAGGTTGTCCCATGACCTCCACAGCACACCTTTCCTGTGTGATCCTACTTCAAAGCAATGATACAGTGCCTAGGAACTATTCCTACAGAACTCTAGCTGAGACAAGCAGCCAGGATGATGGAACTTGATGTGAGCATCTTACAGCCCATGAGGAAAAAACCAAGTCAGTTTTGGTGATGATCACCAGCTAATATTAAAACCAATAAGAAACAGCTGCTAAGAGCAACTGATGCAGCCGGCGGTACCTGAGCCCTGAAGTCTCCTTAGTAACAGACACATCTGTGTCTGTGAACCCCAAAGTGCAGGTACAGAAAGGGCACACCACCTCCCACACGCTGTTCCTGTCAAAGCTGTAAACCTGAATCGGATCTTTTAGACTCAGCTGCCAACTCATAGATCCTGAGACCGGCCGAAGAGAAGGTTTCTATAGGGCAAGGGGGTGGGCCCCCAGAGATGGGGGGTGGGCTCCCAGAGATGGGGGTGGGCCCCCAGAGATGGGGGGTGGACTCCCAGAGATGGGGTGGGCTCACAGAGATGGGGTGGGCTCCCAGAGATGATGGGGATGGGCTCCCAGAGATGGGGTGAACTCACAGAGATGGGGTGAGCTCACAGAGATGGGGTGGGCTCACAGAGATGGGGTGAGCTCCCAGAGATGGGGTGGGCTCCCAGAGATGGGGTGGGCTCACAGAGATGGGGTGAGCTCCCAGAGATGGGGTGGGCTCACAGAGATGGGGTGAGCTCCCAGAGATGGGGTGGGCCCCCAGAGATGGGGTGGGCCCCCAGAGATGGGGTGAGCTCCCAGAGATGGGGTGAACTCACGGAGATGGGGTGAGCTCCCAGAGATGGGGTGAACTCACGGAGATGGGGTGAGCTCACAGAGATGGGGTGAGCTCTCAGAGATGGGGTGAACTCTCAGAGATGGGGTGAACTCACGGAGATGGGGTGAGCTCACAGAGCTGTCTGGCTTTGGAAAGAGAGGGGCAGGGGACTTAGGGAGGAGAAGAACTCTCCAGATTAAAAAAGACTGAAGCCAGAGTAACCAGAGAGATGTTTTGTGTGGTTCTGCTTTGGATCTTCATTCAGACCAACCAAGTTTAACAAATGATTAGGAAATGAGGCAGATTTGGACGGCGGATATTTGATGGTGGCCGTCAGGCTTGTGTTCCGAGAGCTTGGTCTCCAGCCTTCATGCTGCTGTTTTAGATTTTTGTTTGTTTCCTTACAGAGTCTTGTGTAGCTCAGGCTGTGTAACCAAGGATGACCTCGGCTCCTTGTCCTCCTGCCTGTCTCCCAAGTGCTGGGGTTGCAGGTGTGACCAGGAACTCAAGGCAGGAGCTTGAAGCAGCCCAAGAGAAGAGCAATGCTTACCTCAACCGGTGCCTTCCCTCCGCACCCCTGGAGCACCTCCCTAAGGGCAGTGCCTCCTGCGTAGGCTGGGCCCTCCTACATCAGTTAACACTCAAGAAAACACCCCACAGTTATGCCCACAAGCCCCTCTTCCCAGATGTGTCAATGACGACCAAGATTATCTGCCACACTCCCAAGAGACTCCAGTTAGTAAGCAAGACCAGTTTATCCTGCTCTAAAGTTCAGAGCACAGGACTGCTACACGATCCTCTTATACCACTCACAACCCATCTGCAAGCAAGCCCTGCTTGCGATAATCCAATTATCCCTCCCGACTCTGTTCCTTTTTCCCCATCCCACAATCCCTACCATGTTTTGAGTCACCATACAATTTGCCTGGATCCAACTGAGGAGTTCTACCCCACGGTACCCTTAACCTAAGCCAGGATGACCTAGGGATGCCATAGAAGAAACCACCCAAAGCCACAGGGGCTCTTTGCTTTCTTCAGCAATCTGGGGTGTCTGGGGCATTGCTACTTCAGGCCACAGGCTATTCACCCTTGCTCTCAGGCTGGGTGCTGTGTCCCAGTCCACTCTTAAGAGCTCTTTGATTGCCTTGGACCAGCAAGGAATCAAGGAACCAAGAAAGGACCATGGCAACCTACTGCCCTTGAGGTGGGGCAAAAGCTCTCATGTCCCATTCTCTCACATGGTCAGAGTAAGTCACAAGCCAAGGTCAGGGAACAAGGAGATGTACTCTGCCCCAGTAAGGAGGGGGAGGGAGAGAATACTCACTGGAGAAAGGCTTTTAATCCAGGGCGTGCAAAGGAGCCATAACACAGGGGGGAAGATCTCAGAGGAGAGAAGTCAGGGAGGCTGGGCCCTCCACAGCCAGAGGGTTAGGGATCCGTAGGAAAGGAGGTCCGAGGAAGGAGACAATTAGTTGGTGATGTGGGGGAAAATGAAGAACAGAGTGCCTCAGAACCGAGATGAGGGCAAATGGTCAACAAGATGAACAAGAGTGTGGAAGGAAGAAAGGAGAAAATCGGGAACTGCACCTGACAGCTCAGCCGTGACCGGGAATCTTGTCTCTTAGGGACAGAAGACTGATGAGGCCGAGGCTGCGGAGGAACGGGCTCTGAGGTAAGTGGGCTGTGTGCTCATAAACAACTCTTTGCAGAACTGTCTCTGGGATGGTGTCTTAGGGTTTCTATAACTGTGATAAAACACCCCGAGAGGAAAGGTGTACTTCATCTTACACTTCCACATCCCAGCCCATCATGAAGGAAGTCAGGGCAACTCAAGGCAGGAACCTGGAGGCAGGAGCTGAGGCAGAGGCCATGGAGGGTGCTGCTCACTGGCTCGCTCTTCATGGTTTACTCAGCCTGCTTTCTTATAGAACCCAGGACCACCAGCCCAGGGATGGCACCGCCCACCATGGGCTGGACCCTCCCCATCAATCACTAATTCAGAAAATGTCCCACAGGCTTGCCTGTATTCTCTCTTACGTATGCATTTTCTCAATTGTGTTTTCCTCTTCTGAAACTCTAACTTGTGTCAGGGATTGACAAACAAAACAAAACAAAAAAACAAAAAACAAAAAACCAACCAGGAGCCAGCTAGGAGATGTGGTTTAGTAGGTAGAAGTTAGTATGAGAACAAACGAAGTATTTAATTCTATTTCAAATCATTTTTATCTTTATTTGTGTGTGAGAGGGGGTTGACAGGGCTGTACCCATGTCCCAGCACAGGTGTGGTGACCAGAAGACAACTTACAGGAGTGAGCAATTCCGCCACATTGGTTCTGAGGATCAGGCTCTGCTCGTCAGGCATGCTGGCAAGTGCTTTCTCCCCAGAAGCCATCTCACCAGCCTGGAGATTTTTAAAATAGGATGCTATTGAGTGAGTGCTGGAATGTTCATGGAAGATTCCAGAAGAGAGAAAGTGATGGATCAGGAGAGAAAAGATGTATTTTCAATATGTTCCTGGGAGGAACCGGGTCGAGCTTTGCTTATCCAGTATCTACTTCTGCTGCTGCTGCTGCTGCTGCTGCTGCTGCTGCTGCTGCTGCTGCTGCTGCTGCTGCTGGTGGTGGTGGTGGTGGTGGTGTGTGTGTGTGTGTGTGTGTGTGTGTGTGTGTGTGTGTGTGTGTGTTTTGAGACAGGGTTTCTCTCAATACTCCTTGCTGTCCTGGAACTCGTTCTGTACATCAGGCTGGTCTTGAACTCACAGAGATTTGTCTGCCTCTGCCTCCCACCACCCAGTGTGTTTCTTTCTCACCAACAGAACTCGAGTTTGTCTGACAGGTCGATGGAGTGGCTGAATTAAACACCACTCTAGGAGGATGCCTCTCAGATGAAAACGACCAAGACGTGCAGTGTTCTGGAAAGAGAAACACGCTGAACACTGTTGACACAAGTTCCCTTTCCTGCTTCTTTTCTTCTCCTCCAGTCTGGAATATGAATGGGACGTGTTATTTTAAAATATTTATTATTTATTTACATGTAATGCTGTGGGTTGAACCTAGGGTCTAGAGCAGGGCTTCTCAGCCTTCCTGATGCTGCAACCCTTTAATACAGTTCCCCATGTAGTGGTGACCCACAGCCATAAAATTATTTTCTTTGCTACTTCATAACTGTGATTTTGCTCCTGTTATGAACTGTAATGTAAGCATCTGCGTTTTCCGATGGTCGTAGGTGGTCCCTGTGAACAGGTCATTGATTGACAGCTGTTGATCTAGAATGTGCTCTAGGCACTCTACCTGGAAGCTACAGCTCCAATCCTCCTCTTACTTTTTTGCTTTGAGACAGATTCAGTTGCCTGGGTGACATCAGCCCAGTAGCTGGGATGACGGGCTAGCACCTGCTTCAAAGTCACTTTCTAACAGCACTGAGGAAGGGCAGGCTCCTGACCTCGGAACCCTGGGGGTGCAGAGGCAAAAGATTCATCTGGAGAGAGCCATGGGGCAGATAGCACCCTTGGGGCACAGCCAGGTCCCAGGTATGAAGGAAATGGGAGAGATTTAGAGAGAGGCACTGTGGGTGTAGAGAGTCCGCTGGGGACAGACTGAGTTCCAGAACCCCAAGGAGGAAGGGACTTAAGAGGATGAGATCAACTTCACAGGCAGGGTGGGAAGAAGTTCATGTGTGAGGTAGCCAGGGTATCTAGAAAGGCCTGACTTCTGGTGGTTCTAGGGTGCATGCCATCCATCTTTTGTGGGGTTCTGTATAAAGGACTGGTCTCAGCTGGAATGTATACAGAGAGTGACCAATTCCCTGGGCTTACTTTTTTAGGCACTTCATAGTGAAGAGGTCATCTCAGAGGACATCTCACAGGACATCTGTGGGCTTTTATGTATTGGCTTGTTTTTTTCCTGAGGCTAGTTACCTGGATTTAAGGGTGACTTCACCCTTCCCTCCTTCCTTCCTTCCTTCCTTCCTTCCTTCCTTCCTTCCTTCCTTCCTTCCTTCCTTCCTTCCTCCTTCCTTCCTCCTTCCTCCCTCCCTCCCTCCCTCCCTCCCTCCCTCCTTCCTTCCTTCCTTCCTCCCTTCCTTCCTCTTTTTTTGTTTTTGTTTTGTTTTTTTTGGAACAGGGTTTCTCTGTGTAGCCTTGGCTGTCCTGGAACTTGCTCTGTAGACCAGGATGACCTGGAACTCACGGAGATCCGCCTGCCTCTGTCTCCTGAGTGCTGGGATTAAAGGCATGCGCCACCACCACCCACAGCCCGGAAACTCCACAGTTTTTGCTGTGTAGTCTCAGGCAAGTTCCTTACCCTCTCTGTGGCTCCCAGGATGATTCTGATAATTGAGTACAATTCATTTAAACACTTAGAACAGTGGCTCATTCACAGTGATGCTCAATAAACCTCAGCCATCATTAATATGATTCTTATTCTCTTTAACATAGACCAGCTGTTACTTCTGTCTTCCGCTTTCTGATGATAGGACTGTATCTCAAAGGTTATAACAACAAATCTTTATTTCTGGCTCATAGGTCTGTAGATTCTCTGGGGGATCGTGGAGCTCTTCAGGCTTCTGGGTGGGTTCCAGCTTGGGGCCACTTACAGGGCAAGTCAGAAGTCCAAGAATCCATCACTAGATAGAGCGCTTGAGTGCAGGTATGGAAGGCCTCTGGCTGCCCGGGGTCTGTGCTGTCCAAGTCCCCTTCTTTTGACCAAGGTAAGCCAATCACCATACCCTGAGTCAGTGGGCAGGAAGCCAGGGTGTAGGAGTGGAGGGAACTTAGAAACTGTGTGAATCATGTCCCCCATGACATTGTGCCTATAAAGACAAGGACAGGGTAGGGTTGGTAAGTGCAGGACTGTGGGGACCAAAGCATAGGAGGATCCCCAACACATCTTTACTTCTGTGCCACACAATAAGCCTTGCCAGAGGCTCTAGTAGCCAACTCCGTGACTTCCTGGGTCTGCCCGCCTGCTTTATGTGTACTTCAGGCCACCTCACTCTTGCTGCCCACTCCTGCCATCTCCCACCCTCGTTGGCCGTCCCCGTGAGTGGGGTGCGCAGCTCCTGGCGAATGCAAGGCTCCTCCCGTTCTCTCTGGCCACAGTTAATCAGCATCAGGGCCGACAGTACTTGTTCCTCTTCAGAGTCGCCTGAGCCCGCCCCAACTGCCGTGTGCCAGCGTCAACCAGCACCAGCTTTTAGCCATGGCACCACCCGCTCCGGCAACCAGCTCCTCTCTGTCCCCCGCCACGGCGTGGTCGCTGTGATCTTCCCAATATGCAGTTCTGGTCCTGGATGCTCAGCACTGCAAGCTCCATTTCTTTACACAGCCTCCAGTGAAAGCCCCCCCCCCCCCCAATCACGCCTCCGCGGTTCCATGCTCCAGGCCTTGGCACAGCAGCCAGGCGCTCCTATTGGCCCTTGTCTCTGTCTGTCAACTCAAGCCTCAAGCCTGGTTAACTCACCCTTATCGGGTATTCCCACCCCCACCACTGCCCTCCTCTGCTGTGTTCTAGAGCCTAGGGGTGTGTGTTACCGTGGCCATTGGGGTTGCCCCGCCTGGTGCCCCGGCCTCCAGCTGCCCTCCCTAGAGAGGGAACAACAGTGTGTGCTCCTTGCAAAGTGGCGTTAAATGAGATGGGGACACGGAGCTCTGTCAACTAAACCTTTTCTGTTGAAGGATGACAAAGTTTCAGGAGACTGCACAAGCTGTCACCGCTGTGTGCTCTGTGGAGTGAGTTTCCACAAACACGCCGCCGTTATGGTCAGCCCCTAGGTAGCATTGTTTTGACATTTTTATCTGACTTGCCGTGAAAGATAGCAATTTTTTTAAGTGACACAAGGCTTTGACATCTGCCCACTCCACCACGTAAAAGGCATGCTACACAACCTAATGGGTGCCATGCTGTCTCCCTCTCCTCACCCCTCTCAGGCCAAGCAGGGCAGGCGAGGGATGAGGAGGGCCAGCCTGAGTTGTGCCTGTCCAGCACCAGCCTGGACCTCCCAGCCCTCCCTAGCCCACCCCTCTACTTGGCGTAATGAGTGTAATCTAGCTAGCGACAGCTGCGTGCCAATCTCACCCACTCACAGACCATCTCTGCCCCACAGTTTCGGTGGTCAAGGACTCCCCAGAGGACCCCAAGCACTCCCGATGGTGCAGCTCTCCTCCCTGAAGACAGGATCCTCCCTGTCACTGATGCGCGCGGCGCGCCTCCGCCCTGAATGCGCACCCTAGCATTTTGTCCACCGGCCAGTGAGGCTTCCAGAGATAGACCTGGCCATTCGATCTCTGACTTCGACCCCACGGAGTATGAGGGGATTGTACTCAACCCCTTCGGCTGCCAAAGCCTTTCATTCTCCACTACAGAGGGAAAGGGTGTGCCGGGGGTGGGGGTGGGGTTGGAGGGCTTCTGGGCACGACAAGGCGGTGTGTGAGGCTGTGATCAAATTCTCTAGACATGACCCGGGTTAGAACCCAGCAGCGGCCTGAGCAAGAAGGCGCGATTACCCATGGAGGTCAGTCAGGGCCCGGGGAAAGCAACGAGAAAAAACGGCGTTATCCCATTTCACAGACAGGAAGCTGAGGCCCCGAAAGACGACAAAATTTTCAGAGTCGGGATTCGAACCCAGAGCAACCTTCAGCTTGGCACTCGGGGCTGCCCCTTCCCGGCACCCCGTGACCTTAACGCGGCACGTGCTGGTCCCTTGCCCCCTCCCACCATTGTCCCACTCGGCGCTGCTCGGGGGCTTCCCGGAGGCCCGCGGTGGGCAGGCCCGGGGTCGCGGGCAAGAAGCGCACCCGGCGCGGCGGGAGGGACCCCGGCGATCCGCCCCTGCGCCGCCGGCGCTGCCTCTGTCCATGGTCAAAGCAGCGGGGTAATCCGCCTTTCTCTTCCGCCCGCCGAGCCCATTCATATTCTAATCACAGCGCGGCCGGCCCGCGAGCGGCCACTTTCCCGGGGCGGCGGGAGCCCCCCCCCCACTTGCCGTCCGCCAGCCCCGGCCCCCTCCTCCCGCACTTTCATCTGCACCGGGGAGGGGTCCCTGGGAAAGCCGCGTCCCCAACTCGGACGCCGGGGCTTCTCACCAACTCCGCTGCGGGCTGTGGGGGACCGAGAGGGTGGCGGAGGGGGGAGCCGGGGGACATGGGAAGAGGGAGGGACCCGGACGCAGACAGACTGACATACAGGGTTATGGGAAGAGGCGAGGGGGGTGGGGTGGGGGTCCCAGAGATCCAGAGGGACGTGGTCCTAGGGAGAGACAAAGAGACACGCAGCCAAAGGAGAAACGGAGACCGAGACAGCGAGGCACGGAGACCTGGAGCCACCCGTAGGGCGAGAGACAAGGGGTACAAAAGTTCTGGAGAAGGCGAGCCAGCCCCTCACCCCTTGCTGCCAAGCGCCCTTCTTGTCTCTCAGACTGGAGACGGGAACCTAAGGCTTCAGTTTCCCCTTCCACACCCTCTACTCCCACGCATGTCCGCGGATCTGCGTGGAAGAAACTCAAGACGTACTCCCTCTGCATTGCTCCAGGGCCCCACCTCAAAATCTAACTCAAGACGGAAACGGGACCTGTCTCCAGGGGAGAGAAAACGGGAGTTGGGCCCACTCGTGTCCGCACAGGAGACTCCTAGGGCTCGGGCACCTTCTGCAACCCCCTCCATGGCTGCACCGCGCGGGGCCCGGGCGCGGGAGGGCTGGAGAGGGGGGCAGATCTAAGCCAATTTTGATTTCGCCTATAATGAGTGCCGGGCTGAGGCTGGAGAAGGCCTCTGGAACTTTAAATAAGAAAAACGTTGCTAATGCTATAATAGAAGGGGGAAGTCGGAGGGCTGGGATTGCGTCGCTCTGAGCCCCCCTTTTCGGAGGCGGCTTTTCTTATTCAAAACAGGCCCACAATGGGCTTCACAGTGCGCCTCGCCACGGCCCCATCTGACGAGCGGCCATTCATCAGGCCCGCTGGCCTATCAATGACATTGCTCCCATCGGGGCTCCTATAAAATGATGTTTTTTCCCATGAAACATCCGCAAACATTTTGACGGGTTTAGCTTTGCCCGACTGGATTACTGAGTGTCCCCTCGCTCGCTAGCTCGCTTGCTCTCTCCCTCTGCTCCAGCTCGCCTCCTTCCCTCGCTTCTTTGCCTCCTTCTCTTTTCTTTCGTCTGGTTCTTTCTTTTCCCCCTTTATCCTTTTGCCCTCTCACCCATCGCCTCCCTCTCTCTCTTGCTACCCATTTCTTCCGCCCTCCTTCCCTCCCTTCCTCCCTGGGCATCTCTAGCACAGGGGATCCCCAAATATCAGGACTTTTGGGGGGCGTCTGTGCTGTCCATGGGAAGAGCATGCATTGTGGGTTACTGGAGGAACCCGACATGGATTCCACAGGTTAGTCCTGGTGGGACTTGGGGGGAGAGATTGGGAGGAAAGGAGCAGGGACCGGGGGACTTCAGAAAGAGCTGCAGAAAGTTCATGCGGGTCAACTTGACAGTGAGATCCCAGGAGAGAAGGCGTGCAAGAAGTTTTCGGTCCAGCGCTAAGTGTGTAAGTGGATGCATGGAAGTGTGTGTGTGCGTGTAAATGCGCGTGTGCGCGTGCGCGCACGCTGCAGAGCGCGCTTTCACTTGGACATAAAGTTGCATAAAGATGCTCTCTGGCTCGCGGCGAGCTCGAGGTGCCTGCTGCTTGGAGGAACTTTGCGAGCCAGCCTCCTCCTCTCGGGCCCCGCGGCTGCCCTGGCTTTGGGCAGGGTAGTGGTGTGCTCAGGGTCTGGGGTGAGGCCCGGGAACGCTCCAAAGGCGGGGGAGGGCGACCATGTCTCACCGCGCGCGGGAGGTGGAGGCTCTTGCTGCAGGAGCCGCTCAGCTGGAGGGAGTGGCGGCGGCGAACCCGGTGGTCCTGGGGCATTCGTAGCTTTGGACTGTGAGAGCTGGGAGCCCAGGACTGTAGCCTCCCGGGCGCGGAGAGGAAACCCACTAGCGGTTGTCTCCACAAGGAGGCTGTAACCTAGTTGGGGGGAAAGCCGAATACAAAGCATCAGAAGAGGCCTGAGTTCTGGCATTGAGTTCTGCGAACTGCGCTTGGGTTAGAGGGTTGTGTGGTGGACATCAGGCACTAGGGTCGCCATGGTTCACAGCAGAAGGGAAGACACGGGATCTCTTACAACGAAAACACCCAGCATCTCCGTGCATTCTCCAGTCGACCCGTTAGCGTCTATGCCTAGCGTCTTTGGGGACCCGCCACACTTCTAAATCTCAATTACTTTCCCTATATCCTTTCCTTGTAGAAGTTCTCAAAGTTTCCTCCCCTCCCCTGGGCCCAGTCTCTCCGCCAAGCCACTCCGATCCCCGCTGCGCCGCAGCTGTGGAGTTTCTTGGGGGTGATAAGAGGCAGCCTGGACAGAGGCGGCAGTTTGAGCGAAACCTGGGAGAATGTGAGGGCAACGCAACCGAGCAACAAGTGCCTGCTGGCCTCAGCTGTGCCCGGACGCACATAACTGACTTGCAAATAAACACCCCAGACAGCTCTGCCCACTCCACCACCCCTAAGCAGGTCGCAAAAAGATGTGTGATGGGCTAAGCGATCTAGATAGCTTCCCAGACGTGGTTCTTCGGTTCTGGGAGGAAGGTTCCAGGCCTCTCCTCGCCTACATTGCAGACCTGGTGGCCGAGATCGAGGACCCAGGGGTATCAGCGGCATTCCAGGATACTTTTCTGTCTCTGAGCCAGTCGGGCCCTCGCGTTCCCCGGGGGTGGCTGTGAGCCCCCAGAGAGTGGTTAAAGCCTGAGCCTCCAAAGTCCTGCTAATCTGCAACACACGGAGGCAAGAAGCGATCTTGCCTGGGGAGCGCACCCGGCTGCGCAGACCCTCAGGCCCTGTTGGGATCTTCTCCACACCCCAGCAACGCTGGTCCCAGAGGGAGAGGGAAGAGCAAAGCTTTACTTCAATATATATATATATTTCAAGGAAAGCCTCCTAAGAGCTACAACATTAAAAGTGAATGTATTTAACCAGACTACACCCATTTACACAGAATTAGTGGCTGAGGATTTTCAAGGGTCCATACAAGATCTCGGGGCCTTCCTCATACCCTACATCAGGCATGTCCCAGCTGGGCTTTTAATCGGTCCTTCCACAGTACTAGAGTCCTTGCTTGATGCAGAGTGCTGTAGAACTGTGGAGACGTTCTATTTTTAATCACGGATTATTAGGTGGTTGTGGGACACTGGCCACCTTCACCCCAACTTCAAACACCCCAATGGGTAATGAAGCCCCAGTGCCTCCCTCTTCCCGCTCCCCTCTCATACTTAAGATCACACCCCCGAACTCAAAATCAAAAGTTTTAGTTAATGGCCGCAATTGAGAAGTCATTCCGGGCGCACCAGGTGACATTTCACATGTAAACTCCGGACAAGCGAAGTGCGGCGCGGCGAGGTCCCATGCAGGAGCCTTCTTTCGCCTCCCTTCCAGAGAATTAATCCAATTAGTCTTTCTTCTGGGTTTCTCTTGTTATGTAAAAGGTTCATTCCCCTCCCTGGGCGTGCAGAGCCCCGCGCTCCACTGGGCAGTTCGATTCTGTTCCCGAGGGTAAGGTTGCGCTCAGCTAGAAACACGAAATCAGTTATTTCATTCTTAACGGGCTCTAACAACAGGCTCACAGCAGTTACTGGAGCGAAGTCCGGAGCATCCATGTTCAGAGGGGGCCGGCAAGCCGAAGCTACAGTCTCTGTCTTTTAAAAGGAAAATCCCCGCAAAGTGCCTCGGGCATGGGAGAACGGTTTTGCTGGGGCCGGGGCTCTAGTGGCCTGCTTTGGGCCCACTTCAGCGTGACCTGCGGAAACTTACCCCTTTGTTCCGCGCATCGAGCTGGTAATATATTCCTTGAGTTTTTCCAAAATACACCACAAGTGTGGGGCCAAGACAATGGCCCTGTCGGGGGAGGCCCCCGGAGCCGGCGCGCGCCTCCCGGGTCCTCGGCTCTCTGATTTCTCTACACGACAAAGCAAAGCCCCTTTAGGACGCGACTCTGGCGGCTTCGGCAAGCTCCACCGGGCTGCAAAGGCAGCCGGTGCGCTCAGGATGCACCGATTTGCGGGTGCGTCGGGACTGTTTTGCAGTTAGCGCCAGCGCGCTCGACTCACCCGGCCTCAAAGTGGGTTCCTAGGCCGGTTTGGCCCTCATCTATCTCTACGAGGGCCGCTGGAGGTGGCTGCTTGTTCTTGGCGGTTCGGGTATGATTCCAGATGCCCCTACACAGAGCAGCGCTGTTCAGCTAGCTGCTCCTTACTTAGAAATTCGAGAACGAGCAAGGAAAAGTGGATAGAATTGTCAGTCATCAAGACCTTGTGCAAAGTGGGGCTGGGGCAGGTTGGTCGCCTATGCGTCAAAAGGGTTGTTTCTTCTTAAACGGGATGGCTCGTTAAAGAGGTGCATGGTGGCGCTCCAACTGGAAGCTTCTAACTCTACCAAGTTTTTCCCCCACCCCGCGCCTCCAAAACTCAGAACTGGGTCGTCAAAGATTCTCGAATCGGATCTGAATGCCTGGGGCCCACTGGTGGGAAGACACGCTGCTGCTCTGCAGAGAGGGTGACCTGGTACTAGGTCCAGCCTAGTTTCGTGGGCCCTAAAGTGAGACATCGTGGGGCCTTAGGTTTTTGCCCACGGGGTAGAGAGTCCCCAGAGAGACAGGCCACTGGCCACGATGCTCTGGGTAAGTAGTAGCCTTGTGTAGCCCTGAGAGCCAGTTCTTGGCTCAGAGCAGGAAGCAGCGGGAGATATAAGCCTTGCTACTGTGCTGAACCAGTCTCACTGTCTCCAGACGTGCGTGGTTTTGTGTGTGTGTGTGTGTGTGTGTGTGTGTGTGTGTGTGTGTGTGTGTGTGGCCGGAGGGGTGGACTTGCTTGGTTCCACTCTTGCCACCTGCTAGCATCTGAGCTTGGCAGCAGAGTCAAGTGAATGTCGCGTGGTCCCCGGATTCCAGATTCCCGCGATTGCAGTCCAGGGCCACGCGGCCCCAGTACACAGGCCTGACTCCACGGGCCTGCGGGCTCGCGATTACACGATTATCCAAGGAGGGCCCGGGATAGCGCACTTTCCCAGCGCGGTGCCCAGAGACCCGGAAAAGTTAGCCAGGGCTGCTCCGCAGCTCAGGCCTGGGATCTGAACAGCCGCCGCCCCCACCCCCTACCCCCTGCTCGTCGCCATGGAGACTGCTGGAAGTTGGTGGTGGAAAACAGACCCGGCGCAAAGCAAAATATTATGAGTGCAGTTGGGGTGACTTCAGGGGGGCGGGGGACCCGAGGGCATGAGCGGGAGCCAGAGGCGGACAACAAAGGGCCGAGAGCAAGGAGGGAGAGGAGTTTGTTTGGGGCCTCCCCGGCGCTGTGTGAGTGCTGGACCGTCCTGCTTCCCAGAGGGGCCAAAGTCTCTAATTTCTCTCCAGCAGCTACACCTTTTCTCAGCCGGCTTGTGCACCCTTGCTCCCACCCCGCCTCTCCGGGTCCTCTTCCAGCCTCCCTCCTGGTCCTGAGTGAGGCGCCAGCTGGGCAGTAAGCCCGCCTTCCCAAGAGCCACAGGCTAGCCAGCGTGAAAGGTTCTGGCTTTTCTTCCCCACGACCCGTGGGTCGCCCAGGAGGAATTTTCTCATCCCGCTCCTCACATGGGATCTGAAACCTGACATCTAAGAGGTGGAGAGGATGCCCTTTCTGACATTTCCCTACCTCTCACATGCATCCTTCAGGCGGCCAAACGCTTGAGTTACCATTCTAACGCTGCCACTTGTAGCTTGACTTTAGATCAACCAAGCCCTTCCCAGACTGCGTCTCCGCCTGCAAAAAGACCGGCAGACAGTTCAGACTGGGATTCTCTAACAAGTTAGATCCAGCTCTCTTCCAGATTCGGCTTTCCTACGGGGTCCAGGAAGCAATATGCGAGGCTAGGTCTGCACTGTCTGAACTGTGTCGCACAGTGACTGTCTCCCCAAAGCAGTAATATTCTCAACCACGTGGGAATTTAAGTCAGGAACCTTGAATGACTCGTTTTAAAAGATCCTCAATTTCCTTTCTCGATGTCAGCCTAAGGTGCATTCTTGTCGCCTCCCAGTTCCCCGAATCCTGAAAGGCTTACACAAAGGCACTAGGTTTTACCGGAGCTGTATTCGGTATCAACAGGGGTTTCCAGATGTTGAAGGCAGCAGCAGAGGATCTGACATGTGCTAGAGAGGAACACACAAGCCAGCGTTCCACCGTCAAAGGAAAACCACACTCTGGCTCCTTTCTTGCACCTCCAACTCCCCTGCTGACACTCTGGGCAAAAGAGCCTTCCCATTTGTTTGAGGCTCTGTTGACCAGCCCACAAATATGGAGCAGATACAAAAATGTCTGCATTTGAGTATGGCCTGCCCTGTAATTCCAGCACTCCAGGGGCATAGTCAAGAGGATGGCTGGGAGTCTGAGGCCAGCCTGGGCTAATCAGGAAATACTCAACAAGTCATGTATACTTACAATAGATTGTCTCAAAAAGACACCAACTGGCTATGTTCTAGCTAACATTGTACTGCTCAATGACATACTGTGTCCATGTGTCTGACGACACACACAGTTTGTGACACCGTACAGGTACTTTTGTCTGTAAAGCAGCTTCAGGGACATGGGTCCTCACCCATGCCTCATGCATGAGACCTGCATGCAGGAGGCAGGGAGGAGGGTGAACCATGAAGGGGAAGGGATGTGGGGCTGTGAAGAGTGGCGGTCCCTTTAGGTCCCCATGGTTCTAAGCTGCAATGCCTTCTGAGCTGTCAGTGACAGAGCTGAGATCTAAAGTGATGATGTCACAAACCAGAATGCTGGGAGGTCAGAGCTTCACTTCCTCAGGCCCCTGACCACCCACCCTCCATGTTCTACAGGTCTCTTGGGACCCTCTTCGGCTGCCCCTCTCGGGGTCCCGAAACTCTTCCAGATGGAAAAGGTGGGCAAAATCTCTGCCACAGCTTTCACCCTCCCCCTCTCCTTAGAGACTTGTAGTTTGATAAGGGTTTCACCGAGACAGAATGAACTCAAAGACTGATTATTGGGAGCTATCAGGTGAAAGTATAAGAGCCCTTTGGGTTTCACTCAGTCTCAGTTGGGTGGCAGACCCCGGGGACATCAAGGCCACAGACCCTGCTGTCAAGGATTTCAGAGTGTATGTTTCAAGAGAAACTGAATGCGCTGAGAGTCATCTTAGAAGAGTCGTTTTAGAATTCAGAGGCAAAGGTGATGATATCAGGTGACACCGGTGTGAGCCCCATAACAGGCATGTCACCATTAGCCACTTAAATGTTACCAGGACTCTGCATGGTCCCCCTGTGGGATGAAACAGGTGCGGTCACTGCTGCTGGTGGCGGTAACAGGAAGGCCAAAGTGAGGGAAGTTTGCTTCCTCTCCCGGGCCACCATCTTGGTCGGCCTCCAGTACGGTCTTACCCCAAAGCAACAGGGTAGGATCTGACACCCTCTTGGTGGGAGAAGAGTGAGTGCATGAGTGTGGGGAATCGTGGACTGTTTTCTTGGAATGAGAGAAAGTGCTCTTGCAGGAGGCTGAGCTCTGCGTGGACGAGGAGTTTAGATCACACCAATGACTGAATGATGGTTGAACATTGGTCTCCAACAGGACAACCTGGCATTCACTCACTTACCAACTCATTCAAGAAAATCACATGTCTCCTGTGTATCTGACACTTTGTTAGACACAATTCTTAACAAAACAAGCTGCCCCTCTTCTCTAGGACATAAATTTGATACAAGCAAATAAATAAATGGGAAATTTCAGCAAGTGAGAAACATGAAGGAAAATCCCATCTGAACTAATGAAGACAGCGTTGCTACCAGGTCAGCCCGGCCATAGAAGCTGTCTGTCTCTGGCCTGAAATCTTGGCATGGCCAAGTCTCTGTTTTGTCTTGGGCGCAAGCATCCTAGAGATTGTCAGTGAGTCCACAGTGTGGGAGTGATAGGAGAGGTCCTTTTAAATACCCACTAGACATCGTCACTTTGCCAGGACGGTGAAATGCATCATTAGTGCAATGCCCGAAACCCAGAGAGAAAGGACTGTGCTCACAAGGTGAAAGGGAGAGCAATGGGCTGAAGGCACAGCGGACTCTCCACACAGCCGTGGCCAGTGACTTTCTGAGCCCCAGCAGCCGGCTTGGCAAGGTGCACAGTGGCTCTGCCTTGTGAGCTTGTTACACAGTGTTCTCTGCTTTCTAAAAATACTAAGTGGAAGCTGTCGTTAAAAAAAAAAAAACAACAACAACAAAAACAACTAAAGTTTAAAATAGGTTTTTTCACTGTATTTTTCACTTATTTCTTTTTATTGCTGTTAAGCTCCTACTGTGCCTAATTTATAATTATAAATCAAACTTTAACATAGGTGTGCATGTGGGGAGGGGGAAGTACAGGCAGATACTGTCTGTGATTCTAGGCTTGCACTGGGGTCTTGGAAGATATCCCTAGTGGATGGGGGAGGGGAGAACTGCATCTTTGAAAAGTATCTTATTTTGTTTTATTTTGAGACAGGATCTCACTGTGTAATCCTCATTGGTCTACAATTCACTCTGTAGACCAGGCTGGCCTTGAACACACAGAGATCCACCGGCCTCTGCCTCCTGAGTGCCGGGATTAAAGGTGTGCGCCACCAGGCCCTGTCCTATTAATTGCACTTTAAAATGTACTTTTAGTTTATCTTTTATTATTCTGGGGAGATGGGGTGTCTGTGCACCGTGGTGGATGTGTGAAGGCCAGAGGACAATTCTGTGGGAGTTCCTTGTCTCTTTCTATCTTTCATATGTATTCGGGAGCTCTAACCCAGGTCACTAGACTCTTGTGGCATGTACCTTTGTCCACTGAGCCATCTCCTGGCCAGCCCTAAAATATCCCCTGCCTACATTATTACCCACTCCAGCCAGGGGTAAGGGTATGGTGAGGGGGCGGCAGAGGGTACTGCAGACAACCTTTGGTAATCCATTGTGCCCAAGTGCCAGGCTTAGTCACCAAAGTATCTCAACTCCTCTTTTTTCCTTTATGATGGAAAGAATGGCCAGTGACGCCCACACCATTTTAGCCAAAGCAAGGGATGATATTTCCCCCCAAATGTCACAATGACCCTTCAAACCATGGAGATAATAGTTGAATTTACTGCTGAAAAAAGCAGGACTGTGAAGAAAGAACTCCTGTCTTTACTGTGGATAAGAAAGGTGCTTTTGTCTCTGGGATTCATTTGAGGTCTAGTTAGCATGGTTTCATCTCTTACCATGTCATGGTTGCATCTCTCACAGGCAGGTAGAGACCATGGGAAGAGCCGGCCAGGGAAACATGAGCTATCACACATCCAGTCTTCAGGTGACTTAACGAACAGTACATTTCAGGGATGCTGTCAATCACAGATAGGTGTTAAAATATGACTTCCGGTGTATACAACAGGACATTGTGGAAAGAGCATGGGATCTGGAGTCTCTAGACCAAGGTTGAAATCCTTGTTAGTCCATTTCCAGCTATATGACAAGCCTTCTCCAAGCCTCAGTGTCCTTGTTTGCAAAGCTGGCCCAGGCCTAGGGTTACTATGAAAATCCAATGAGGCTGTGCATATTACTTAATTTAGCACATGACCCCTAGAAACTACTCAGCCAATGCCAGACCCTGATATTATTACCTGAGACCTGGCCCACCTATGCTCAATTCTTGGTATCTAATTGGAAAATGAGGACAGGATTCCTGGAAAGAGTTTAGGCTGTCGCAACACATCAGGATGCTTGTTGTCTGGATATGGCCTCTGTTTCATTTTTCTTTCTTAAAATGAATATTTTTAATGCTAGAGATGAAACCCAGGACCTCCATCCCAGACCCATTGTAACGTCAGGAGAGCGCTTTCTTTTCAAAAGGGCTTAGATTGAGGCATAAATTCTGCCTTCACTTCCACACCTTTCCCATGACATAAAAAAAAGGCACTTCATGTCTTGTTTGCTGTGATTTCATCCCTGTGTTCCTTGGTCTATAAAGGAGGTGGAAAATACGTCATTGTGGAGGCAGCAGCTGCTGACTGGAGTTCAGGTCCTGGGAGAGATGTGGGGATGGTTAGAGAAGATGTCCTCTGGGCACCCTGCTGAAAGCCCCCCAGGAGCCCCTCATACGTTTCTGGTTCTGGGATGAGCCACCTCTGGTCCCCTACCTTGGTTCTCCTCTACTCGGCCTCCTCCAGCTTTCGGACCACACTTTGTCTAAAGACTCAATCATGTTATGTGGCTTCCAGGAAGCAGGAAGTCTAGTCTTTCGGTCATTTCATCAAGGAAAGAAAAGATTGAATATTTTTTGCCCTTCCTGCAGTATTTGTATGCATGTGATGTATCCCCAAGTGTGTGTGTAGGTTTACATACCCATGCAAGAGAGGCCTGAGGAGGTGCCGGGTGCCCTGGTCTGTTGCCATCTTACCTCCTTGAGGCAGAGTCCCTCACTGGACCTGCATCTAGACTAACAACTTAGAAGCTCCAGCAGCTCTCCTGCCTCCACCTCACGCAGCAATAGCGTTACAAGCTCATGGGCGTCCACATCTATTGGGATTTGAACTCAGGTCCTGCTCACATGGTAAGCACTCTTAGCTTCTGAGCCATTTCCCCAGCATGCATATACACGCCAAGTAATTTATGTGTGTTATACCTTTAATGCAGGAACAAAAATAACCATTTGTTCTGTTTCTGTCTTTGTCATTTGATTTTTTTTTACCTAAATTGTGGCTTTTGTTATTAAAAGCCAGGGAGACAGACGGACAGACAGACAGACACAGACACAGACACACAGACACACACACACACACACACACACACACACATACACACACACACGGGTCCCCTGCTGCAGGGCGTTCTTATCCTGGCTGCCCCACAGTCACAGATGATGGGTGCTGTGAGTGAGGAGAACTGTCTGCACAGACTTCACCCAGGGAGCCCCGGGCAGCACCTGCCACACTTGCAGGGCAGAGGTCAGGGCAGGCGGGAGGCTTGGTTCGAGACACCCAGTGGGGGCTGGGATCTAGTCAAAGCTCCTGGTCCTGCGATTCCTAAAAAGAAAGGAAGACTGTGTGAGTGTGTAAGGACCTCTAAAGACAGAGGGGGACACATGGAAGGAGGAAGGGAGACGGAATAGAGGGAAGACAGGATCTGGAATCTCAGGCCGCTGTCAGCTGTCCCGTGTGTGCAGGGGATGGAACTCTGGTTCTCTGGAAGAGCAGCCAGTGTTTCATCTGGATCAGGCTACCTGCACATCAGTTCAAACCCCTGTCACCAGGGACAGGGCTGTTGGCTTCCCCGCGACAGTTCCGTGGTCCTCATTCCATCCCATGGTGTTTTCAGCCACACGGGTGTAGAGGGCAGATATTTCCCTTGTAGGCACCGGCTTGAACCATCTTCCCGTGATCCCCAAGCTTTCCCCAGAGCTCACTGTTACCTGTGCTGCGCCTGTGCAGTGAGGGGCGCCTGTCAGTGTCTGGTACACCTTCAGAGCGGTAGGCATTTGCTTACCACAGAACTCCACCTTAGGACCACAGAGACAGGGAGTCTCTGCTTCCCTTCTGGGAAGCTTGATTTGAGGCCTCATGGAGTCAAGTTCTGGGACTTAAACAACAAATGAACCCACTCTTTTGATCACTTACTGTGTGCCAAGCACGCCGCTGATGCTAATTCCTTTCTTCCCTTCTCTTCCCGGTTCACGTGGCTCTGCCGTCTTGTTGAGGGAGGAGCACATGAGTGAGGAACAGTGGGGCGCTCAAATGATTTCTCCTGCCACGATAACCTCAGGGCAGATGCTTTTCACAGGAGGGAAATCAAGGCCCAGGAAATCCAGTAACTCGCCTGCCGCTGCAGAGTTTACCCCATCAACTGTAAGGGAGGGGTTAGAATTGCTTTCCTGGTTTTGAAGGCCGAGTTCTCTTCAGAATACCAAGAGATCCGAGGACCAAACAGGGAAGGTGACAGCAGGCAGCTGAAGGGTGCCTCAGCCGCACGTGCCGTAAAGACCACAGCGGCCACACCTGTTCTATGCTGCGTTCTCCCAGTTCTCCCTCACTCACTCCAGGAGAGCTTTGGGATATGGTGCCCATTTTTCAGGTGAAGAAATTAAGTTCCAGGGATGTTGTCAAACTGCTTATCCACGGTTACAGAGTAAGAAAGACTTGAAGTTAATAGTTTGACTTGACAGTCTGTGCTCTTAACTGCTACATTGTCACGCACACGAGAAAGAAAAGGGAAGGAAAGAAGGAAGGGAGGGAGGAGGGAGGGAGGGAAGGAAGGAAGGAGGGAAGGAAGAAAGGAAAGGAGGGAAGGAAGGAGGAAGACAGGGCAGACAGAAGGAAGGAAGGAGGGAAGGAAGGAAGGAGGGAAGGAAGGAAGGAGGGAAGGAAGGAAGGAAGGAAGGAAGGAAGGAAGGAAGGAAGGAAGGAAGGAAGGAGGGAGGGAGGGAGGGAGGGAGGGAAGGAAGGGAGGGAAGGAAGGAAGGAAAGGAGGGAAGGAAGGAGGGAGGGAGGGAGGGAGGGAAGGAAGGAAGGAAGGAAGGAAGGAAGGAAGGAAGGAAGGAAGGAAGGAAGGAAGGTGGGAGGGAAGGGAGGGAAGGAAGGAAGGAAAGGAGGGAAGGAAGGAAAGAAAGGAGGGAAGGAAGGAAGGAGGAAGACAAGGCAGAAGGAAGACAGGGCCGACAGAAGGAAGGAAGGAGGGAGAGAGGAAAGGAAAAGGTAGAGGAGAGGGAGGAAGCAATGAGGAGGGAGGGAAAGAGGAAGAGAGAAAGGAAGGAGTTGTTGGCATGAGCAAATACCGGGAATTGTTACCTCAATTCCGTCGTTTTGTTCTAGACCTCGTTCAGAGCTGTGCAAAGCACTGGCTCTGCGTTGGCTGTGTCGGCTCCCACACGATACAGATCAGTGTTTTCCATGAGGGCACACCTGGGGTTAGGGAAGTTCATTTGCCTCCAGGCCTGCAACCGGGCAGGGAGTGGTGAGACTAGAATCCTCTGCAGCCACCCACTCCTCGTCCTCTCCTGGGCAGGGATGTCCAGAAATAACATGATAGAAAGAAAAGTGCTAGGTTCTCAGTAAATGTTACTGGCGTGAACTTGGAATGGACATTGGGTACGTGTGGTCCAGGGATGGATATGAAGAACAGAGCCACGGGACACCCTCTGTGGTGGAATGTTCAGAGGAAAAGAGAGATGACAGGTTCCTGGGGACACATCTGTGGACACACGGACAGTAGCCTGGGAAGTAATGAAGATGAAGGAGAAGTAGTTTCTAGAAGGCAGGGTACTGTGGGCAGATAGCGGTCTCTTTCAGCATTTAAAAACCCCAAGGTCTACAGTAGATGAGCAGGAAATGTTTCGCCCAGAAGGATCTTTTTGTTGGTGGCCTGTCTCAGAAGTTCAAGTCCAGTTGAATCTACTTGGGGCCTATGGCCTGGGGTTTCAGGGCTATGAGCATCACCTGACAGAGCAGTGGAGAAGAAATCTAGACATATTAGAAAGAAAAACCACCCAAAAACCACCAAGGACCTGACAATTCTGATTTTCTATGAGTTTTAACAATGTTGTAATGATAGACACTGAAAAATTTTATAACTGCTGATGTTAGGTAGTGGTAGATATGGCCCCCAGAAAAGAGGAGGAGGATGAAATTTGTCCAGGCTGGGACTGTGGTTGTTTAATCCTCACGCTAGTCTGTTTATAGAGATCTGCTCTGACGTTGGACTTATCCCCCACAGGAGACAGGGTCGAGCTCCGTCCTCCTCTCTGGTCTCAGCACATTTCTGTGAGTTGTTAACTGGACAAATATCACCAGTGCATCCTGGGAAGGGAAAGGGTTCCTTATTAATTCTCACACCTCGCACATAATGACTCTGCGAGTCTCTCGGCGTGCTTTAGAGTTGCACACTGAGAGACCTGAAACGAAGCAAGCACACCACACAGCCAGTTTGGTTGGCAGGAGTCAGCTGCTCAGTCCCGCCCAGGGGCACAGTAGTCACGTGACTGTGTGGGTAAAGCGTTACACCAGAGTCTGCATCTCAGTGGAATGTTCTTAGTTCTCCTTGGAGCTCCCTGTATGGATTAGTGATGGGTGTGGGATTTTCTTCTTTTGCCCAGCCCTTCCTTCCTTCTTCACCACATCTGTCCCGGGGCAGCAACCCTGTGGTGTCCCACGGCAAAGGATAGTTATGAATGGTTAAGCACAAAATCGTAAACTTAAAACATTATGAGGCTTTTTTTGTTCGTTGTTTGTTTTGTTTTCTGATTTTATTTGGGCAGGATAGGTGACAGTTACACACTTGTTGAAAGTAAACTGTGGATGACATCCTGTCTTAATGTCAAAAGATTGGACATGACTGATAGACTCGTGCAATTGACTTCCTCCCACGGGGACTGTGAAGTCTCAATTGGCCTTAATAAAGCTTCTCAATATTAAACATGCCCAGTGTAGATAGTACCTGTCACAGTTACTCTCCATGACCTCCTCTTTTTCCAAGCCTCCCTTCTAAGGTCGTGTTTAGGCAGTGCCAGATGGTGATGCTCACAGGTAATTTGGCTACCTCCCACTCTACTCAAAACTGCTGAAAGGTTCCCAACCAGCTACTGAACAAAAGCCAGACTCCTTGGCCAGCACTGATGGCAGAGCCAGGCTGGGATGTGTGCAGGCCACAGCATCTCAGAGTGCCAGAGAGAGCAGGCTCTGTACCTATGTGCAGAAGGAACGCCCGCCCTACTGAGTGTGAGCAGTGACTGCCAAGGTGCCTGTGAACTTTTTTATTATATTTTAGTGTGTGTGTGTGTGTGTGTGTGTGTGTGTGTGTGTGTGTGTGTGTGTGAAGTTTGTGTGCGGATATCAGTTTCGACATATAGAGGTCAGAGGACAACTTTTTTTTTCTTTTACTGAACATAGATTCTTCTCTCACATAATACATCCTAGTTGTGTTTTTCTCTCCCTCTGCGCCTCCCTGTTCCTCCCCATCTCCTGTTCCCTCCGGATCCACTCCTTTTCTGTCTTGAATTAGAAAAGAACAGGCTTCTCAGAGATAAAGATAAAATGTACTAAGATAAAACAAAAACTATCATAGTCAAGTTGGAGCAGACAAACCAACAGCAGGAAAAGAGCCCAAGAGAAGGCACTAGAACCAGAAACCCACTCAATCACATGCTCAGGAATCCCAAAAAAACACTAAACTGGAAGTCATAATATACACACAGAGGACCTGATGCAGACCCATGCAGGCCCTGTGCATGCTGCCTCAGCTTCTGTGAGTTCATAAGAGTTTTTTTTTTTTTTTTGATCATGTTGATTCAGAGGGCCTTGTTCTCCTGGTGTCCTCTTTACTCTCTGGCTCTTACACTTTTTCTGCCTCCTCTTCCACAGGGTTCCCCGAGTTCTGACAGGAGGGATTTGATGGGGACATCCCATTTAGAGCCGAGTGTTTCAAGGTCTTTAACTCTCTGCACATAGTCTGGCTGTTGGTCTGTATTTTTCCCACCTGCTGCAGGAGGAAGCTTCTCTGATGATGGCTGAGCGAGGCACTGATCTTTGAGGACAGCAGAACATCATCAGGAATCATTTTTATCACTTATTAGTTTTTGTAAGACTAATAGTGTTGGGTTTTACTCTAGGCCCTCGGCCCCTGCGCCATCTAGTCTCAGTTCCCAGCCACCCAAGCAGAGTTGGGTGTGGATTCCATCTTGTGGAGCGGGCCTTAAATCAAAGCAGTGTTGGTGGTGACACCCCCCCCCCCAAGCTTTGTGCCACCACTGCACTAGCATATCTCGCAGGCAGGACAGATTGTAGATCAAAAGTTTTGTGGCTTGCTCGGTGTTTGTGTGTCTCTTTAGGCAGCATGCCAAGAACCTTCCCAGGCCAAAGACACTAGAATCAGGGGGAGGCTCCGTGTAGGCACCAGCTCGACTTCCCCATGTCCAGTGAGTTATGCGGGTGTTGTCTTCAGCAATGGGGCTTTGCTGTCAGTTTGGAGAGAGCAACCCATTGTCTTAGCAACAGCCCTGGGTTGTTTGGGAATTCCCATGGGACCCCTTTGGCCAACATCTCAATTAGATGAAACCCAAACCTAGTACTGGAAGCTTCTTTGGTCACAAAAGATGGCCAGTTAGGACTCTGTCTTGCCCATTATTTGTGATTTCATTTAGATCCCCTTCATATATGTATGTATTTTAGGAAGTTTCTACTGTATTAGGTTTCCAGGCTACCCCTCAAATGCTCCTTAATTCAGCTGTGTCTCCCCACATTTCTCCCCTCCACACTTGATCCTCCCCTTCTACCACCTCCAATCCATCCATCGTTATCCATTCTGTCTCCCTTTTCTAACAAGTCTATCTATACCCTCTAGTCCCTTACTCTATACTCTCCCTCGGTGGTCTACAATTGTAGCTTGGTTATCATTGGCTAGTTCTCACAGCTGGTATGCACGTATAAGCAGATACATACCGTTAGAGCCGACAGGTTAAGAGTGGGATGGACGAATATGAATTCCTTCATAGGCTCACCTTTTGGAGCCCACGCAGTTCAAGTCATCCTTGGAAAGCTGCAGAGAGAGTTCAGATGGCTTCTTAGAACATTGGGATGCATGTGATGTTCCACCCTCGGCCACCAAGTCCCTGCATGCTCCAGCCCTTCCTGACTCCCTGTTGGTCTTCCGTGTCTCCCTCTTCCGATGTCTTCCCCATCACAGCGGTCTCCTGGATCCTCCTCAGTCTCCAAGCCCACTTCCTGCCTTGGGCCTGTGCCCTCCAATGTCACCTCCTCAGACCAGAAGTTAATGTCCCTGCTACCTAAAACAGTACCTCAGGCCTGTGTTATTCCATTCTATGGCTCTTCCCACTCTTAATGCTCTGAAGTCATCCCCTTTGTCTGTTTGTCTGTCTGCACTGTAGGACCCAGGTCCTCTGAGCCAGGACTTCTGAACTGTTCATCACTAGATCTTTAGCTTAGCATAGCGTGGGCACCACAGCAATGTTTGGTGAGCGTGGGAAAGAATGAAGGTAAACAAGAGGTAGGACTGTCTTTGTGGTACAGCCCCCTCCTGGATGGAACCCAGGGGCCCCTAGGCTAGGGCCTGTGGTGTTGCCATGGTAACCACTGACCTGGAGAGCCCTTTGGAGAGGCCACAGCTGCTGCCTCCTAGGGTCCAAATTCTCCTGTGTGTCCCCACCAATGTGGAGCCAGGGAAGAGAAAAGAGAGACTGGGAGAGAATAATCAAGAGGAAAGCATGCCCTGGTGCTGGAGGTGATAGACACAGGCCATGGCAACGCCATTCCTCTGGTAATGACCCGGGCTCTGGGGAAGGGACCTGAGGACAGGTCCTCCGTGACTGTCATCTGTGTGACATGCCAACCCTTTTATGTAGTGTTTCTACAGTTGTGGGTTCCTAAAATAAGCCCCAGTACAGTGTCCTGAAAGACTGCTTCTCCAGAGAGCATGAATAACACCTTCTATTAAAAACCTGGTGACACTTCCTGGCAGGCAGCCTTTTCTCAGGTATTGCATAAGACATTCCTGCTGTAACCAGTTCCTCAGAAGCGGAGCTCTGCGCTTCCTAGTAACCCTGCTACTGACAGGCCTGGGAGGCAGGCCTCTGCAAGCTGCTCCTAAGGCACCACCACATGCCCATGTCCTTCCTACCAAGTCCTTGGGCCATAGATTGACAGACTCTCCCCCTTTCCCAGAACCCACCTGGCCTTACACTGTTCCGTGGCCTCATCTCTGACCGCAGCCCTCTTACCTAAAATGCCTCTCCGTTCTCCTTTATCTGACTGGTGGTGACTTCTTGAGGGGTCAGCCAAACTGACTTGTCTGTGAGGCAGCCAGGCTGAGCTCGAAACTGTTTTTCCTCAGCCGCAGCATCTTCGTATACACGCTGCTTGTTTACGGAGGCCATGGGTCACGGGTCACGATGCTTGAAGTTAGACAGACCCAACTTGGCTCAGCCACCACCTGCCTGAGTTTCACTACCTGGGTTCTCCCTGTCTGCCTCAGCTTCCTTCCAGCAAATCAGAATGAGTGGACTCTCTGCCTTGGTTTCTCTGAGGAGTAGAGGCGAGGCTGGTGACACAGAGTAACTGGCATGTGGTGAACACTTGGTCTGTGCTACAGTTCACATGCCCACTGACTGGTCTGTGCTACAGTTCACATGCCCACTGTCTGGTCTGTGCTACAGTTCACATGCCCACTGTCTGTCTGGTCTGTGCTACAGTTCACATGCCCACTGACTGTCTGGTCTGTGCTACAGTTCACATGCTCACTGACTGACTGGTCTGTTACAGTTCACATGCCCACTGACTGTCTGTCTGGTCTGTTACAGTTCACATGCCCACTGACTGACTGGTCTGTGTTACAGTTCACATGCCCACTGACTGTCTGGTCTGTTACAGTTCACATGCCCACTGACTGTCTGGTCTGTGTTACAGTTCACATGCCCACTGACTGTCTGGTCTGTGCTACAGTTCACATGCTCACTGACTGTCTGGTCTGTTACAGTTCACATGCCCACTGACTGTTTGGTCTGTGTTACAGTTCACATGCCCACTGACTGTCTGGTCTGTGCTACAGTTCACATGCCCACTGACTGTCTGGTCTGTGTTACAGTTCACATGCTCACTGACTGTCTGGTCTGTGTTACAGTTCACATGCCCACTGTCTGGTCTGTTACAGTTCACATGCCCACTGACTGTCTGGTCTGTGTTACAGTTCACATGCCCACTGACTGACTGACTGGTCTGTGTTACAGTTCACATGCCCACTGACTGTCTGGTCTGTGTTACAGTTCACATGCCCACTGACTGTCTGGTCTGTGTTACAGTTCACATGCCCACTGACTGTCTGGTCTGTGTTACAGTTCACATGCCCACTGACTGACTGACTGGTCTGTGTTACAGTTCACATGCCCGCTGACTGACTGGCCTTGTCTCTCACCAGTGTGTTCCTGAGTTCTGGGAGATGGCACCTTCTCTATTTTCCTAGGACCCATGAGGCCAAGTGGTTTAAGTGCTTTGCCATGTCTATTTTGGGCATCTTTGGAGAACCTGGTAGACAGGGATTCAGGAACCCATCACCACAGAGCTCGTGAGTGGTTAGGCTGGGGCTTGAGCTCAAGTTCCCTAACCCTAAACCTTGCAGTCTACCAAGACTTCTTCTGTCTTCCCATCACCTTGTACCGACTAGATCACCCGAGATTCCTCCATGTCAGCTACCTGGACCTTAATTCGAACATGATGCTGCTTCTTCTGACTCCTTGAAGGGCTTGTTCCCTTGCTGACTCCTCTCTGCCCAAATTCCTCTTCCTCTGAGGACTTTTCTGATAGAGGATCTCCCTGTCTGTCATTCCAACTGCTGTCTTTTGTTCGTTTGTTTTTTGTTTTTTAATTGTTTGTTTGGTTTGGTTTTTATTAGTCAGCCCTGCCAACTGGTTACTTAACTGTCCTTAGCTCTTGGGGACAAGCTATTGAACAAGGTGAGTAAGGTTGTTACATTTTAAGGATGAGGAAAATAAATTATAGAAAGCAAATAAATAGGCCTTGAGGCCCTAGTCCACTGGAGATAACTGGGTTGTGGTTGAATAACTTCCATTAGAATTACAAGGAAGGCGTGTGGCAGTTTTTGTAAAGTGAAGGAGGAGATAGGAGATCTATGGTCCCCGTGAGCAGGCTCTGCAAGCTCTGAGGAGTGTTTGGCTTTCGATCGCCACTTTAATCAACCCCCCCCACATATGGACGTGTTTAGGAGCAGAAGTCTAGGCCTGGGACATTCTGCCTCCTGGACGTGGCAACTTCCTACTGCTTCCTCAGCCCCCTAGGAATCCCAGTGCTGTATGTGGATCTGCTCAATCTCATCCCAGAAATGGAGAAAGATCACGGAAGTTTCCCAGTCTTTGAGCCAAAGTGAAGAGGCGTGAAGGTCTGCTTGTAAGCAGAGCTGGCTTAGCTCCTGGGAAGTGACCTCACGGGCAGGCTCAGCTGCAGTGAGCCCAGTGAACGGAGTTGGTGCCGCCCAGTAGCCCGAACTCACAGCCATCCTCAAATCCTTTGCGACACTTGCCACTGGTTTTCACTACAGGAAGTCATCGAGTGTGAGCGAAGAGCTCCTTCCTCCACCCTGGAACATAGTGTCGGTGTGGCAGCGCTGTTCACAGCTGGCCTTGCTTTATAGTTTCCATATCTATAAATAGAAATACCAAATACATGGTGAGAACATTGTTCTGAGGTTTAACGTAGACCAATATATGACAATGCCTTCTTGAGTGACACTTGGCCCATGGTAGGTGGGAAGGAATGTACCCAACAGTGTTTGTTTAGTGTGTGCAACATTTCTGGGGCCAGGCATAGTATGCAGCTGGGTTCAAAATGGTGAACAGAAGCTGGAAGCTGGGAGTACATGCCTGGAATCCTGCATACGGGAGGTGAGAAGATTGAAAATTAGAGGCCAGACTGGGCTACATCATGAGACCTTATCCAAAAAACGGGAGGAGGCTAGAGAGATGGACCAACAGTTAAGAGCACTTCTTGCTCTTTCAGAGGACCTGGTTTGGTTCCCAGCACCCTTATGGTGGTTCACAGCCATCAGTAACTCTAGTCCCACCGGATCTGACCTCTGAGGGCACCGGGCACACATGTGCTATATATACTTATGGGCAGGGAAAACATCAAACAAATCTAAAGGATCTTTTGAAGATGGAGAATAGAACTTCAAGGGTCCTCCCCTCAGGAGCTGGGGAGATAACGTCTGCTTTGCTCTTAGATGGGGGCAGAGGCTGCAAGCCAGTCTTATTCCTGTTTTTGTTACGTGCAGCTTTTCTCTAGTACAGCTTCTTACATCAAAAAGGGATACTTGTTGAGTTTTGCTTTTTCTAAGTTGGGAGGTGGCCTTTGATGTGCTGTGCTTTTCACGGCCTCCACGATGAAGAAGATTAGGGAGGCCTGCAGCTGTGTGGACAGATCTACTTATAAGCCACACATTCTTTGACGTGGCAGGAATGCAGCAAGTACCGGGGCAAGGCTGGGCACTGTCTGCTTGATTCTAGTGGGGAGCCGAAGAGAGAACCAGATGCAATCCGCTCCTGCGCTGTGTGAGCCCTGAGCCGACGAGTCTGCCACACCTGACAAAGGCTGACAGGGAAACAGGCAAGCGGATTTAGCAAAAAATTGTCATGTGTAGGTAGTGTTAGCAAAAGTTCTGACACAAGTCAGGTTGTGCTTGGGGCTGCAGCCCTGGCGCTGTCTGGGTGCCGTGTGGGATGCAGGAGGAGGCTCAGCCCACACTTGGAGTACTGAGGCTATGACCTTTGGGTGGTGGTCCTGACCTCTGCCAGCCGGGTGACTGTGACAAATCATCTAACCTCTCTCTCTAAGTTTTAGCTTTCTTACCTCAAAAACATGCTTCTCTCTCTCCTTGCCCCTCCCCCGCCTCTCTGGGGGAGGAGTATGGATGTGGGTACCAGAGGTTCCCCACCTTCATTTTTGAGATAGTGTCTCTCATTAACCCTGGAGCTCACTGATTTAGCCCCAGGGTGCGTCCTTTGTCTGGCTCCCCAGCACTGGGCTGACAGGCATGCTCTCACGCCCAGCTTCTTCCGTGGGTGTAAGGAATCTGAACTCAGGGTCTCACACTTTCTCACTTCACCCACCGAACTCTCTCCCCAGCCCTAAAATGTGCCCCTAACAACTCCTCGTTCGTCAGTTGTCATGATGATCCATAGCCCGATTTGACAGTGTGGAACACATCACAGGCATCAGTACAGGCTGCCTTTGTTACTAAATCCTATACTACAGAGGTAGATAAGCAAAGGGCCTCACTGAAATTCAGTATGTATGCCGTTCTGGTTGAGAATGGCAAACTTCCAGCTGTCCCATCCACCCAGTCTGGACTGCAAAACTCTTGGAAGCATTGGTTCTCCAAGTGTTCACCCCCCAGTCCGGAACATCGAGCTGACTCTGTTTGCCAGGTGTTCACAAGGACATCGATTGACTAGAAGATGTTTAGAACCTGGATAGCGACAAAGCAGGAGAAATTTCTTCCAAGAAATAACTGAAACAAGTGACCTTGGACCAGAAAATAGAGAGGTGATGATTGCTTCCTCATCTCCTCCCGGAGTCAGAGAGACTGGTTTATTTTGGGTGTTCCCTGGAAGAGAGTGGCGAACAGCCTGACCACAGACACACTCTGCTTGGGGTCAGAGGGGGCCGTGGTGTGCAACAGTAGGCAGAAAACTCGATGACATCTCGAGTCTCTTCTTGTCATGGCCCTTTTGACTGTCCCTGTCCTTGGGCTAGGCTTTCATCCACCTCTGGTGCTGGGACTGAGCCACAGCAGGAGAACGGGACAGGAAAATCCTTGGCTGACTTGTGACGTGGTGGCCAGAGGCTGGGCCATTCTGGCCCACCTGGCATGGAGAACAAGCTCCTCGCTAATGTTGCCAAGTTTTTCAGAACACCTCTCTTATTGCAGGGGTTTTCATGGCTGGACCAGGCCCTCCCAAGGTTAACAGGACTGACGGGTATAATCCAGTAAGTGACAGCAAGACGCTCCCTTGGTTCCTAGTCTCATGAAAGGGAGAAGGAAGGGTGTGTGTGTGTGTGTGTGTGTGTGTGTGTGTGTGTGTGTGTGTGTGTGTGTGTGCCTCCATGCACAGGAGAGTAGCTGGGTGTGTGTCCTTACCTGAGGATCAGGGATAAGCCCAGAACAATAGCACTGCTTTCTTTCTCTCTCTCTCTCTCTCTCTCTCTCTCTCTCTCTCTCTCTCTCTCTCTCTCTCTCTCTCTCTCTGTGTGAATATTCATGTGCGTATGTGTGTGTGTACATTCCTACATAGCACAGAGAGCATCTTCAAGTGCCACCCCTCAGGCCTAGTTTTTGAGGCAGGGTGTCACTGTCTTGAAGGTCATATAGTAAATGAGGCTAGCCTGTCAGCAAGCCCAGAGATCTGCTGTCTCTGCCTCACCAGTGCCAGGATTATAAGCATGTGCCGTCTCACTGAGCTCAGGTCCTAGTGTTGGCCGTACTGAGCCATTTTCCCAGCTCCAGATACCGTCTGCGGTGGTGCAGTTTGATGGAGAAGGATGCCATCATGGTCAGCCATGGGCGCTGCCAGGGAACTGTGTCAGGGCTAGAAGAAGTGAGGAAATCACAGTGGCAGCATTCTGGGAAAGTCTGGAAAGGGTCCGAGAGACCCGTTTGCTTTGGGGTATAATGTTTAGCAGACACCCACCTTGCACGCCCCAGCTTTGAAACGTTACAAGCTTCTGGCGTCCCTGGCATGCGTTGGAGCTTTGTGTCCCGTGATTCCAGCTTCTGCACCCCTCGGGATTGCTCGGAAACACCACATCTCCATATCCTCTCAACAAGCTGGCCTTTGTTCCTCTCCTTGGATGTCTTCCCCCTACTTGTGTGTAATTTTGGAAACAGCTTTTAAAAGAGCAGTTGGTTGGGTCATCACCACACAACAGAACAAAATCCAGCACTTCTGCTGCTTGCTCTCGCTCGGTTCCCCCTTTGTGAAGCATGCTCACCTGCCCGGCTTCCCTAGAGAGCTTGTGACCTAAGGCACTCACTAAAGATTTCTTCCTCAGCTTTTGGAAGTACAAGGACTCACATTACTGAGCCTTCCTCTAAGTCCCAAATGCTTTCTAGGAAAAACAGAGACTAAGATCCTTGCATCTGAGAGTGATTTTGAGAACTGGATAAGGTTCTCAAAGAGAAAGGACTTGGCTTGGTAAGATAGGACATGCCAGCCTCCACATTATGAAGGCAATGAAGGCCAGGGGTGGTGGTGGTACACACCTGCAATCCTGACATTAGTTGCTGAGGCAGGGGCATCCCCCGCATGAGTTACATAGTGACTCCAAGGACAAAATGGGCTGCATTTTGAGACCATCTCAATAGAAAGGAAAAGAAGGTGGAGAAAGTAACAAGAGTATTTAACCACACTGCCAGTCCTGGCCGAGGGCCACATATGTGTGTAAAATCACACTGTGAAGAATACAGAATTCTGTGGGGAAATTACGTTTAGGAAGACAAGGCTCAGAAGCAGTCACTGACATAGAATTATAATCACAAACAGTAGCACAGCTTGGCACAGGCTTGATCGTTCAGAATGTACAAGTGCAGAGGCCTGGAGACTGCCTTTGCGGGCAGGGATCGGAAAGCGGACGTACTATGGTTTGTTGTGAAGTACTAGAAATTGAGTCCTCTAGGCAGAGGTGACATGCTTTGAACATCTCTAAGCAGCTGGTGATGTTTGAGGCGAGAGCTTTTGCATATTCTTCTGGACTCTGCTCAGCTGTTTTCTTCCTTCATCTAAGTGTTGCAGAAGAAACGGAGCCCAAGGAAACAGATTCGGCACCATGCTCCGCTCTTCCCTCTGAGGTCATTGGCCCCGGACTGTGTTGTGCTCAAAGGGGGCAACTGATGGCATGTAGCTGATGCTGTTGAATGATTGCATGAATGGGGTGTTCTAGAAAATGGAATAAGCATTGTGCTATATTATGAAAAATAGACCCCTGACAGACTTTTGGAATTGGATAGAAAACCATAGTCCGTAAGATTTTAAAAGCGCTTCATAGACACTCCGGTATCTTAGATTTCCCCTCTCACTCTACTTGAAAGAGTCCCTTTGGGGACCAGCTGACAAAGGAGGTGACTGCCAGGTTCCCTGGCCTCCTCCACTTCAACCAGATTCCCTGAGGTTTGTTTTATTTGAAGAAAAGAGTCTCTGACTGACAGATAAGTTTGCAAAGCATGACCAGTTGATCAAACTATGGTTTACAAGCCACATCTCAGGAATGTATGTCATTATAAAGAAAGATGACCCTTAGTTGGTAGTACTAGGCTTCGAGTGTTCTAGAATTGATAAATTTTGATCAAGACATCTTCAAGTGGATCTTCAAATGGCCATGTTCCCTCCAAGCTACTCAGCAACTTAGCAGCCATGGTGTACACGGAACTCCACGGACAGTCCACTTCTGGTCCAGGCTGACCTGTAGGAAAGTTCATGGTTGTGTTCTCTAACGGGTTTGTTATGCTCCTGTCTACTACGAACAGCAGCTCTGTGACTGACTTTTTATTTATTTTTCTTCTGTAGAGAGCTGGATTGAAAGATGTCTCAATGAGAGCGAGAACAAACGCTATCCCAGCCACACATCTCTGGGGAATGTGTCTAATGATGAAAGTAAGTCTTGAGTCTCATTCCTTTACGACAGCCCAGACGAGGCCAGGGTCCTGATGGGATTGGGGGCACTTCTGGTTTACTAGTCTAGGGCAAACCACCTGGAACAAGACAGGCTCCAACCAGGAATGTTCTGTGGAGGGAGTGGAATCCAGTCATGTAGCATTGAAATCTGGGTCAGAGTAAAACCCTGTTTGCAGTTTACACACCTGTCTTCCACAGCGGATCTCCTAGGCTGGGTCACCACAGACCCCACCAGAGTGACATCGTAATTGTGCAAATGCAGACCCTGAAGGGGAGAACATTCTCTGTATCCAATGTTAATGTATCTGGGTTATAGGTTATGACTTTAGAACCACAAATGCCCTTGCTATTGAAAAGTCCAAATGTCACCTGGACCTCAACTAGGAACGGGGGTTAGTTGCAGGATGTAAACAGGCCTCCTGAGTGCCTTAGAGTTAAGGACCTGTATGACCACCTCCAGCACTAAAAGGGTGAGATGCTGTCTGAGATCAGTTTTCTCTAAGCCTAAACTGGGACCACCCAGCCACCAGCTCCCAGGACACTCCTGGTGCTGTTTATTATGTCAAGGTAGTTTCCTCCTATTCCCAATCCTCTGAGTGATTTTTTTTTATCATAAAGTGTTTAATTTCATCAAGTGTTTTCTTGTGTCAATTAATATGATCATATGCTTCTTTTCTCTTTCTTATGTTAATGTGGCATATTAATTACATTGATCTTTATATGTTGGCCATCTTTGCACTCAAATAATTGATCCAGCTTGCCCATTGCAGAGTGCTCTGATTCTGCCGTTTTTACATGTTCTCCATCCTAGTTGCCAGTGTTTCGTTGGGTGTGTTTGCATCGGTACTCACCAGAGAGGCTGGTCTGTGGTTTCCTTTTTCTTATAGTCTCAGTCTGGCTTTGGTGCCATGGTGTGGTGATTTTGAGCTTGGAAATGTGCCTGCCTCTTCCATTTTTTATGGGATTTAGGAAGATTGGTGCTCTGAACATTGCTGTCTTTGATGGACTCAGGCACTCATTTCTGCTGTGTTGGTCACAGGACAAATGTATATTTAGCCTTAGTAGACGGTTATGTGCAGCTTTCTAAGTAGCTGAGCCAATGCAGACGCCCAGCTGTAGCAGAGGCTTCTGGTGGCCTTGCCGCCAGCTTTTGTTTTACCCATGCATTTCCATCCTAGCTGTTCACATGAGTGCATGTTATTACTGTGGTTTCAATTGGCAATTCTTGGATACTTAGTGAGTATCTTACCATATGCTTACTGTTCCACAGCCTGCTCATGTCTTCTGCCTGAGTGTTTTAAAATCATGTTGTCTTCCTACACTCTATCTAAGGGGATTTGCCAGGTAAAAGTAGTGTAAATACTTTTTCTCCATTTGTGGCTTGCCTTTCCACTCTGTGTGTATGCACATGCATGCACATGTCTGTCCACTATGTATGCATATACGTTTGTGGGTGCACATGTATATGCATGGAGGCCGGAAGTCAACCTCTGGTGATTTGAAGGAGCTGCCCACCCTGGCTTTTGAGACAGGGTCTCTCATTGGCCTAGAACTTGCCTGAGTAGATCCCAGAGGGCCTCCTCTCTCTACCTCGCCTGCACTGAGATTACAAGTGCCCTCCCCACGCCCGGCTTTTCTCCTGGGTTCTGGGACTCAGACAAGCACTTGATTGGCTGAGTCTTCTCCACACCCTTTTTCATTCTCCTAATGTTAACTTTGGATGACTTGAACTTCTTAATTGTTGGCTTTTCTTTAGCATTCATTTATTTTGTGTGTAAATAGTTGGGGGTAGGTAGGTAATGCCTGCTATGGCACACAGCTGGAAGCCTGAGAACGGATTTGCCAGAGTTAACTTTCTCCAAGTGGGTCCCAGGATGTCTGAGTATGCATGTAATCATGTCACCCAAGGACAATGATAGTGTTTCTTTGTCTTTATTATCTCTATGTTAAACAAGATTATTTTATTTTATTACATTTATTAATTATTTAGTGTGTTCTGGAGTGTTCCACAGTGGGCATGTGGTGGTCAGAGGACAACTTTTTGGAGTTGTCTCGCTCTTTCCACCATGTGAGTCCTGAGGACTGAACTTACGTTACCAGGTTGGAAGCCAGTGCCCTCACCTGCTGAGCCCTCAGCAGCCCAGTCTCCATGGTTTTCTTCCTTTCCTGTGCCTTGGTGCACTCGCTGGGACCCTTCAGGGGTGCTGTGCTGAAGAGGTGAGGGAGGACATCCTTGTCCTGCCCCCAGCCTAATACTTGGGAGTTTTCAGTGAGTCTCTACATCCCATTTCTCTCCTTTTCCCTGTTAGCATTGTGGATTATATTGATTGCTGAAATTTTGTATTTCTTGAATAAACCACACTTGGTCAGAAGTTTTAACTTTTGGAGGACACATTTCTGAGTTACACCAATTACTATTCTGTGAGGGATCTGACCTCTATGTTGGTGACATTTATTGCAGAATTTTTAGGGTTTGTGTGTGTGTGTGGGGGGGGAATGCTTGTTTAAATGGATGTTTTCCTCTGCTCATTTTCAAAACAGACATTCTTTTAGAGGAAATCCTGGTCTGGGGAGATGGCTCAGTGGTTAAAATGCTTGGCTGCACAAGCCTAAGGACCTGAGTCTGACCTCAGCACCCATGTCAAGGGTGGTGTGGCCATAGGTGTCCATACCCCCTGGGTTGTGGGCAGAGACCGGAGTGCCCCAGGGCTTCCCGGGCAGCCAGCCAAATGGGTAAGAGACCCTGTCTCAGAAAAATACGTGGAGAGAGGTTGAAGAAGACAGCCAATGTCAACCTAGGCCACTACACACATGTGCACACAACCACACACACACACACATGTGCACACAACCACACGCGTGCACACACACACACACACACACACACACACACACACACACACACACACACCACAGTGGAAATTCTGCAACTCTCTTACTATGTCTGCCTTGAATTGCTCCTTTCTCTTCACACTCAGCACAAGAACACTGAGTTTAGTCCTGTGACCTCATTCTGACCCCCCAAGCTCGCACTTGAGTGCGTTTGGTCTAAATATGTCCGACACTCCCAAGACACCTGATTATTGTTTTAAGCGGTTAACATTTATTTTTGTTGATTTGCATATCTACCCTCCCAGAGTTCTTTATTCCTGTCAGTACTTGGGACTGTTTTTCACGTTTGCATGAAGAGATCGTTCTCCTGACTCTCGCAGTGCCGTGCAGTGTGGTACATGCCATGTCAGGTGTCTTTATTGGCCTGTATTTCTGAAGGCTATTTTTGCTGGATATAAAATTCTAGGTTGGTGAGGGATTTGAACTTTTGATTCTCTTTGTCAACACATTAAAGTTGACATCTCAATTATCATCTAACACACAAAAAGTCTCTTGGGAGTAAGTCTACAGAGTAATCGTTATTTCTTTGAATGCAGTGTGCTGTTTTCTTGCTACTATTAAATTTCTCTTCCTGGCCTTCTGTATTCAGTGGTATAGTGATGGTGCCCACACATGGGACTTGACTGTATTTCTTCTTTGTGTGGAGCAATGTTTCTCGGAGCTATAGGCTGCCATCAGAGTTGCAGACTTCTTAGTCCTTGCCTTCTGTTCCTTCCTTCCTAATCTGGGGCTCTGGGATCTTTAACTAGAGCTTCCAACAGCACGGCTTAGGATTGTTTGCCTCTGGTTTGTCCCTCTCTCTTCCAGAACTTTCCTGCCTGTCACTTTGCAGTCACCATGCTGGCCATTTTATAAACACGGGTTCTGAGGATTGAACTCAAATCCTTGTGCTTGCAAGCATTTCACCTGAGCGATCACCCCAGACCCTCAACTGCCATTTTTCATCATGTCTAGTCGGCTGCAGAGATGGTAAAGGAGTAGGAGGCAGAAAGCCATGAGCTGGGTTGTGAGTTATTTTGCGCTAAGCAGAGAGGGTAAAGAAAGGTGGGAAACAGGAAACATGAGCTTTGGGCTTGTGTTAGCTAGTTTTATGTCACCTTGACACAAAGTATAGTGATCTGAGAGGAGCGAACCTCAATAAGAAAATATTTCCAGAAGATCGGGCTGCAAGTAGGCAAGTCTATAGAGCATTTTCTTTCTTTCTTTTCTTTCTTTCCTTTTTCTTCCTTCCTTCCTCTCTCTCTTTTTCTTTTGAGACAGAGTCTCTCTGTGTAGTCCTAGCTGCTCTGGAACTTATTCTGTAGACCAGGCTGCCCTTGAACTCACATAGATCCACCTGCCTCTGCCTCCCAAGTATTGGGATTACAGGCACACGCCACCAGCATATTCTTAATTAGTGATTGATGTGGCAGGGCCCAGCCCAGTGTGGGTGGGGACACCCCTAGGCTGGTGGTCCTGGGTTCTATGAGAAAGCAGCTTGAGCAAGCCACAAGGAGCAAGCCAGTAAGCAGCACCCCTCCATGGCCTCTGCATCAGCTCCTGCCTCCAGGTTCCTTTCCTGTTTGATTTCCTGCCCTGACTTCATTTGAGATGAACATTGATGTGGAAACATAAGCAAAATAAATCCTGTGCTCCCCAACTTGCTTTTGGTCATGTGTTTCATCATAGCGATAGTGATAGTGACCGTAACCAGGACAGCCCTGTCATGGGGTGACTGGGATTTTCATGAAGGAACTGCAGAACAGGCAAGGCTGTCGGGATGGTGGCTTCAGGCTGATGTGGAGATCAACAGGGTTCTTCCAAACTCCCTCCTCGCTCTCTGGGAACTAGAGCAACATGTGCGGTCCAACACAGATGTGCCCGAGTCCTCTAACCCAGACTGCCATTTCCCCCATATTTAAACATCAAAGGATGTTGTTGTTTGTTTTTGCTCTTTTGGGGGGCCTGCCACCCAGCTCCCAAATAAATCACACACGGAGGCTTATTCTTAATTATGAATGCCCGGCCTTAGCTTGACTTGTTTCTTGCCAGCTTTTCTTAAGTTATCCTGTCTACCTTTTGCCTGTGGGCTTTTCCCATTCTCTTACTTCTGTAAATCTTACTCTTACTCTGTGGCTTGCTGTGTAGCGGGGTGGCTGGCCCCTCATGTCCTCCTTTCCTTCTCTGGCTACTTTTTTACTCTCCTCCCAGATTTCTCCCTCTGTTTATCCTCTCTGTCTGCCAGCCCCACCTATCCTTTCTCCTGCCTCGCTATTGGCCATTCAGTTCTTTATTAGACCATCAGGTGTATTAGACAGGCTCAGGAACACAGCTTCACAGAGTTAAACAAATGCAACATAAACAAAAGTCACACATCTCTGAATAATACTCCACAACAAAAGGACTCTCGCCTCCAGCCCATGTCTCGCCGGGAGCCACAGTCTTCCCATCCAGCTCTGTACAGTCGGACGCTGCACAGGCCGTGTTCCTTGTGCCCGTGGGGAAGGAGTCTTTCTCCTCAAATGGTCCACACTGGGCCCTGCTCTCTCCGCTCTCCCAGTTCCTGATGGTGGCTCTCTTGTCCCATCTCACCTGCCCCGAAGGCCGGCCTCTTCCTTTACCTCCCAGCCCTCCTGACTCACTATGGCTGGAGGTGAAACAGAAATATTCACCGCACAAAGGAGGCAAAGGCTTGAGCTCAGAGTGTGACAGCATGGGAAGCCCGGGGTCAGGGAGGGTTACAAGGTGATGACTCACTGCTGTTCTGTTAAAATAGCTCCCTGGTTCAAGGTTATGTAACCGAAAGACTCCTCTCTCTCTCTCTCTCTCCACTCAGCTCACTCAGTACGCCTCAGTTTATTATCCAATTTGGGGTCTTGTAACTTCATAAAAGGGATTCCGGAGAATAGGAAATGTTGTTAAATCTCATTTGAAATTCCTAACAGAAAAAAAAAAAGATAAGAAGACTGCTGAGCTTCATCCACTGGGGAGAAGATGGGGTGGGGAGGTAGGTTTGTCTTCCAGACCTGCTTCGTAAATCCATCAAGCTGTGGGCAAAAGCTCCCGACAGTGGCAGAGAGAGCGCAGATAGTTGCCAGGCTGGAGAATGCCTTAGAGTCAGAAACAAGGGATGTCTCCTACAGGGAAATCTCCTTACCTGCTTTTTATAATCATCACCACCATCACCACCACCACCACTACCACCACCACCACCACCACCACCACCACCTCTACAGTCACCACCACCACCACCACCACCACCACCTCTACAGTCACCACCACCACCATCACCACCACCACCACCACCACCACCTCTACAGTCACCACCAGTACCACCAGTACCACCACCACCACCAGTACCACCAGTACCACCACCACCACCAGTACCACCACCACCACAACCACCACCTCCACCACCACCACCACCACCACCACCTCCTCTACAGTCACCACCACCACCATCACCACCTCCTCTACAGTCACCACCACCACCACCACCACCACCACCACCACCACCACCACCATCAGCACCACCACCACCACCACCAACACCACCAACACCACCAACACCACCAACACCATCATGATCATTATAACTGTTTGTGGTGGTGGGGATAGAACCCAAGGCCATGCAGGCAAGGCAAGTGTTCTACTGTCAGGCCACATTCCCAGCCTCCGGCTGCTTTTGAAGACTGGAATTGCCTTCCTGGGGTGCCAGCATAGTGCAGGAATGCAAGGCTGCCAGTTGACCGATGAGACATCAAAGATGCCCACACATTCCTATCTTCCTGGGCCTCAGTTCTGTTCCCACATCAAGGGTTTCCCAGATTGACCTCAGGGTCCCTCCTGTCTGCCTGCCCTCTCCTGCCCACTGTCCCTACCCTCAGTTCCTCTGTGTTCTGATCCCCTGCCTGAGCCCTCTACTCCTCCCTCAGTTACCCATGGCCAGGTTTCATCAAGAGGAGCCTGGAGCCCAGAGCCTGGGTCGGAAGGTGAACGAAGACCTTGCTGGAGCCCAGGGAGGGGGGGAGGCAAACAGCCTGGAGCGCTGGCCAGGTCTCAGGGTCAGACACTCCGGAAGCACTTAGCTGTTGGAGGAGACTCTTCCTTTAGATGACCCCTCCTCATGGTCATGTCGTAGGCCCCCCTACTTTAGCTCCTCAGTAGTGGCCACTTGTATCCATTCTTTTTTGTTCTTTAAATTACATTTATTTGTTTGTTTGTTTGTTTGTTTGTTTGTTTAGTGGAGATCAGAGGACACCTTGCAGGGGACAGTTCTCTGCTTTCATCATGTGGGTCTTGGGTCTTGAACTCATATCCTCAGGCTTGGCTGCAAGTCTCTTTCTCTACTGACCCATCTCACCATCTCCACTTTTTTCATTTGAAAAATACGTTTCACCAGAATTTCTTCATGCAAATAAGAAATGTGAACATATGTTCTCTATCACTGCTTTTCCTTTCACACAAATAACAGCACTTTCTGTGCATACATGCTGGGCTGTGACTTGATGTGCTCATTTCTGGATCAGCCTAGTAAGAGAGAGGTCACCAGGCGCAGTGGCGCTCACCTATAATGCCACTGCTTGGGAGGTAGATACAAGAGGATCAGGTGTTCAAGGCCATCCTTGGCTATATAATGAGTTTGAGGCTAGCCTCGACTACATGAACCCTGTCACAAAAGTGGGGACAAGAGAGAGAGAGAGAGAGAGAGAGAGAGAGAGAGAGAGAGAGAGAGAGAGAGAGGAAAGAAAGGGAAAAGAGAGAGGGAGGGAGGAAGGGAGGGAGGGAAATAAGAAAAGACAGAGGGCATCCTCATCCTTCCAGTTGTTTGGTTTCTGCTTCTCATAACCTCACGACAGAGTTCTGGGTTTTCATGTGGATTTCTACCCATCTGACCACTGCCTCTCACAATCTTAGAGTTCTCTTTCCACTGATGAAGATGGGCCATTTGCTCAGCTTTAGGAGCTTTTGTATCTCCCCACGTGAGAAACAGCGATCCCCACTTCATAAAAGAGCACTGGAGACCTGAGTGTTGGAAGTGAAGCCATTTATTTCATGGCCTTGCAAAGGGCATCAGCCCACAGAAAAGGCAAAAGCGGCTGGTGTGCCAATTTGGCACAAAACGGTGGGTTTATAGTCCTAAGTGCATTTCCTGCTACTTGGGTTACAGTGGCTGAGGTCTTCAGGGAGGTGAATCTTTCTAGGATAGTCCTCACCCCAAATTCCCTGTTTTCCCGGGCCTCCGGATCTCCTCCCCTTTCTGAATTGGGGGTTTTGTCATTTAGCAAATTGTCTGTAGCTTTTCAGTCCTTGGAGAAGGTAAACAGTGCCCAGGTGAGCAGGCGCCAGCTTCTGGCTGGGGAAGACAGGGTTCTGGTGCCTCCCGCTTGTCTGTCCTTCACGGATGTGCCTTAAGCCTGCCTCAGACTGAATGTGGGCCATAATGACTCATTTCTTGCTCTCGCCAACAGCACATGCTTTGCCCATTTTTCATCTGGGCTCCGGGTCTTTCTCCTCCTGGTTTTGGGGAGCTTGCTTCAGTGGTAGGCAGATGAGCACCCCATGTGCATCACGATTACAGGTTTTCCAAGTGAGCCATTATCTTTGAAAATTATGGCACATTTTCTAATCCCTCACATAGAAAATTTTGAATTTTTTTTGTAGTGAAAATGTATCAGTTTTTTCTTGTACAGCTTTTAGGGTTCACATCTGAGTTAGGTGGACCCCTCCCTAGACAGAGGCTCTGGAGGAATTCACCCAGAGGAAGGAGAGGAAACAGGTAGGTCGCTCCTCAGAGTGATGCTGCCAACGTGACTGTTTTGTCTGGGACTCAGCCCTGTTCCCACAGGGAGAAGGATTTGTTGCCAAGGGCTGGAGTCACCGCCAAGAGCCTGGGTGCCTCACACCCAGCTCATCAGCCGAGGCTCTTAGGAAGCTGGAGGAGGAGTGAGTTAGGGGAAATGAAACATTTGCCAACTGCCCGTTCCCAACAGGTGAGGCCTGGCCAGGTGTGGGCAGGCCAACACAATGAAAGGAAATAGAATTAGAACTTGGAAGTGAAACTCGAGACTCACATGAACTTGAACTGTCCCTATTTTGAGTTGAAGAGGTAATTAATTAATTTAGAGACTTTCTCCCACCACATTAAACTTTGCAAATCAGCCTCAAGGCAGGAAATATTCTAGAGCAGGTACCTGGTTATGGCAAATTGAATCAGCACAGGGGCTGCACCTCTAGGGAGAAACAGCAGGTAAGAACTATGGTCTTTAAACCGTCAGCCCATCACTACAGGCCAGAAAGAAAGCCAGGCTCTCCATGGCTGAGTCTGGGAAGCTTTGACAAGAGTGAGGGATGACCATTGCCTTTGCTCCACCAATAGCCACGTCGTGACCTTAGACAAATCGCTACACTTCTCTGGGCCTCCCTTTCCTCCGTTGTAAGAGGAGAAAATGCTAATAACTTCTTCCGGTGTTGACAAACACTGATCACCGTAGATGCTGCGTTTGGTGCTGTGTGTGTGGACTCCTCCGCTCTCTAGGGCAGCTGTGAGAGCTGTCTGTCTTCTCTGAGAGCTTAGCGTACTCTTTCCATGTATGGCCTTCATGTGCTGTTGTTTCTAGGTATGCTTTCTGAAGCCAGAGCGAAGGAAGGGCTCAGCCTTTAGTTTTGTGTGTTTCAAGTCATCGCTTCATCCCACAGACACTTCTGAGCCCTTGCTGTGTGTGGGTGTGCTGTGCCACCAGGTCTGTGCCCTCCAGGCTGTGTAGCCCAGCAAGGCAGCTGTCAGTTGAAGGCTCGTGTCATCCCAGAATTTGAATGCTGACGCTTCATGACCAAAGTGATAATATTTAGAGGTGGAGGTCTGGGGGGTTGGTTAGGACATGAGGGTGGGGGTCCTCGAGAATGGAATGAGCGCCATTATAAAAGAGGCCGCAGAGAGCTTCTCACCCATCTGCCACCAGAAAGAGTAAGGTACACGCTAAACAGCTCCTGTGACCAGGAAGAGATCCCCCACCAGGTGTGGAATCTGTCCGTACCCTGATCATCTTGGACTTCTCAGTGTCCAGGAGTGTGCAAAAGGACATTGTGTTGTTTATAAGCCATCTAGTCTGTGGCATTTTGTTACAGAAGCCAGAACAGGCTAAGGCAGTCGTGCAGTAGTAATCCTACCCAGAGATGAGGGCCCTGCTAGGGAGAGGACGAGGGGCTATGGGGCCACTGAGTCAATGCAATACCCTGTCCCTCTGCAGGGCTGTGACCTGGGTGGTGGCCGTCTTGGAGAAACCGCAGCTTTTAGAGGCTCAGGGAGCACTGAGATCGTACGTACACTGAGCAGGGGGAGGTCGGAGCCCAATGTGCCTGGTGCTCTCTGTCTCTTCTTCACAGATGAGGAAGTGAGAGACTGAAAGGCTTCTTCGGGTCACATGACCAGCACCTTATGGGGCCAGGATCTGAACCTAGAGGTAGAGGAAAGTAAAGGAAGAGGCGCAGAGGGGCCTATGCTGTGTTCGGGACCAGAACTGTGTTTTCCTAGGGGTTCTCCGGAGAGATGCTGCCCTGGCTTTAGCTGGTGGGCACTGGAAAGTAAAGGCTTCAGGAATCCCACCCGCCTGACATTGCACCTTGCATATGGGTCTTACTTGACCTGAGGCCCTTCAGCCTAGTCAACTGCAGGGACGATGGGCAGCACCCGTTCCTAAAGTCTGCAGAGACTCTGGGCAGCACCAGTTCCTAAAGTCCGCAGAGACTCTGGGCAGCACCAGTTCCTAAAGTCCGCAGAGGCTCTGGGCAGCACCAGTTCCTAAAGTCCGCAGAGGCACTTGGCCAGTTCCTAGAGTCTCCATCACCCAGGGCTATTCCATCTCCTTAAACCGCTTCCCTGCCTGCTTTGGGCTGATGGCTCCTTCAGATCCCAAGCCAGGCTCACATCCCACCTTCTTTGTTACCATAGCATCCTGGACCCGACATCCACAGTGCCTGCCCAGAACTTGAACTTTTTTAGCTGATTTTTTAAAATTGAAAATAGATTTTTTATACAGTATATTCTGATTATGGTTTCCCCTCCCCCAACTCTTCCCAGATCCTCCCCACTTCCCTACCCACCAAAATCTACACTCTCTCTTTCTCTCGCTCATTAGAATACAAACAGGCATCTGAAAATAATAATTAGAAGATAAAATAGAAGCAAACCAGGATAGGACAAAATGAACAAAAAGAAAAAAAAGACCCAAAGAAAAAGCATAAAACATAAATATAGACAGAGACACATGTCTGCATACAAATAAAACACACAAAAACAAAATGGGAAACCATAATATATAAGCAAAAGATCTATAAGGTAAAACCAAAACAAAACAAAAATCTCCAAAAATACCACCGAGTTCATTTTGTGTTGGCCATCTACTGCTGGGCGTGGGGCCTGGCCTTAAGTGTGGCTTGTATACCCAATGAGACTCTGTTGAGGAAAATTGATTTTTCCCTTTTTAGCAGATAATTTGAGCTCACGAGAGCAGAGGCTGTGTCTGCTTTTTCTCAGCCTTTGCCCCTGGCACAGAGTTAAGATGCAGTAGACATTTCATAAATATTTGGCAAGTTAGGAAGTAACCAGTCCTTCAGGAGAATTAGGATTGCTAGTCACTATCTATGGGTAAGGCTCGGGAGTGCCACCCTTTGAGAGAAGGAGCCCAGGCATTCAGAGCTGGGCCCAGGGGCACAAATGGCCCAAAGAGCAGGAGGACCCTGGAGGCAGAGGCGCCTGCTTGGTGATGAGATCAAAGGCCCATACTTTGATGGCTTTGGGTGGAACAGTTCTTGCCTAAGTATCACCAGTGCCACCCCAGAACGAGGCACCAAGTATCAGCGCACATTCACCAACTGTTTGGACCATGGGAGTCGTCTAGTCTCCATACAACCTTGTTTCTTAATTTATAACTGTATACAACTTCCTCTCAGCTGTGCTCAGAGGACTCCAGTGACCCAGCCTGTAGGAAGTGCCACGTGGTGGCTAGCACCAACGCCTTTCAAAGAATGTTAGTATTATTTTGGTATTCTTTAAAAATGTACCTAGTTTTTTAAGTCTTTATTTTATATGTACGAATGTCTGCTTGCACACATGTCTGTGCACCGTGTGCACGGCTGGTGTCTCTAGTGTCAGATGCCCTGAGCCTGGAGTCAGGGAGTTGAGAGTCACCGTCTGAGAGCTGGGGGCCAAGCTCAGGTTCTCTGCGAGACACACTGACGCCATTTTGTCAGTTTTACTTTGTACACACCAGCACTGGGAATTATCAGTTTATAATTTGACTTCCTCTCTGAATCCAAGAAGTTGAGTATTACTTTATGTATTTATTGATTGCATTCTTTTAAAAAAAAAACCACAAGAGATTTATTTATTTTTATTTTATGTGCATTGGAATTTTGCCATGAATGTTGAGTCCTCTGGAAATAGAGTTACAGACAGGTGTAAGCTGCTATGTGGGTGCTGGGAATGGAACCCAGGTCCTCTGGAAGAGCAGTCAATATTCTTAACCAATGAGCCATCTCTCCAGCCCCCTGGTTGCATTCTTATGACAGTCTCAAATCCGTGTTCTTTAGTATGCTATAAAACCACCTTTTATGTTGTGTTTTTTTTTTCTTTTTCATTTCTGATTTTATTTCTTGCACACACACATTCTTTTGCATGTGAATATATAATTTCCCAACATCATTCCTTGAAAATATTCTTTTTTTTCCTTTTATTTTACAATACCATTCAGTTCTACATATCAGCCACGGGTTCCCCTGTTCTCCCCCTTCCTGCCCCCTCCCCTTCCCCCCAGCCCACCCCCTAGTCCCATCTCCTCCAGGGCAAAGCCTCCCCCAAGGACTGCGATCAACCTGGTAGACTCAGTCCAGGCAGGTCCAGTCCCCTCCTCCCGGACTGAGTCAAGCGTCCCTGCATAAGCTCCAGGTTTCAAACAGCCAACTCATGCAATGAGCACAGGACTTGGTCCCACTGCCTAGTTGCCTCCCAAACAGATCAAGCCAATCAACTGTCTCACCTATTCAGAGGGCCTGATCCAGTTGGGGGCCCCTCAGCCTTTTATGTTGTGTTTTAAACAACCATAAGTGTTAAGTCCTGAGGCCCTGGCAGGAGGTGACACAAGGTGACTTGGGTCCTCACCTGCCTTCTCAGTGAGCTAACCCTCAAGGAGAGGCGGTGGGTGTGGGCTAGATGCTTCAGCTGGAAGATGAGCATGGCAGAACAGAACCAGATGTGGGGGAGGCTTCAAGCAACCAACGATGCCCAGTTTAGGCTTGCAGGAACAAGAACCATTCAGAAGGGGCTCGGGTGACAGGGCACTGAACAGTGTTGAGTCTGTTGAGGATTCTGGCATCTTTGTGCCCGAGAACTCTTAGTGTTTATATTAATACTGTGGTTTGGGAGACAACGCCCAATGGATATGGTTTTTTTTTTTTTTTTTTTTTTTTTTTTTGGTTTTTCGAGACAGGGTTTCTCTGTGTAGCTTTGCGCCTTTCCTGGAGCTCACTTGGTAGCCCAGGCTGGCCTCGAACTCACAGAGATCCGCCTGGCTCTGCCTCCCGAGTGATGGGATTAAAGGCGTGCGCCACCAACGCCCGGCTGGATATGGGTTTTATTAGCTGAGGTAGGGTGGCTTTCAAAACAGAGAGGCAGCCATTTGGGGGCCTATTAATGAGAGGTACAGTATGGAATTGGGAGTCCACGTCCCTCCCTGCTCTGTACCCACAACTTTGAACTTTGACCTTGTCCTCAGCCCACCACTCTCTGCCCAGTCACAGGTTTGCTGTCTCTTCCCATTCCTTTCCTGTCCAGAGAGTCTCTCACAGATTCCATTTCATTGTGGAAAAACATTTTTCTCAACCCCATATTTTAATCAGAATTATACTGATGCCAATCTGCTTTCTTGGAAAGAATACTTTCTGGACTCAACTTTACTGAAACAATTTTAAGATTTTAGGAAAGAGTTGGTCAGGTGTATCCAACCTGTGGCCTGTAGGATCCGTGCAGCCAAGGATAACTATGAATTGGCCTGGCGCAAAAGCATGAACTTATGCAAAACATTATGAGATTTGGGGGGGGGGGCAGCGTGATTGCACAGTTCTTGAGCGCAGACCTTGTAGATGACAGCGTGTGTCACAATGTCAAAAGGGCAGATACCCTGTTGGCCACCAGCATCTTAGACCATCTTCATTTTTGTTTCATTTAAGCTATTTTCACAGGGACTAGTTCCTTTCCACTTCAGTGTTCTGTGCCAGATTTTGTTCAGTACATTTGTAGGTTTGGTCGGTATGGTTTCTTTCTCTCTTTTATCTTTTGTTCTTTTCCCTTTGCTTGAGATGCTGAAAATGAAACCCAGGGCCTCGCACATCTTTGAGGCAGCATTCCACTATGTACCAAACTAGATGCTCTCTCTCTCTCTCTCTCTCTCTCTCTCTCTCTCTCTCTCTCTCTCTCTCTCTCTCTCTCTCTCTCCTCTTACATTTATTTGTGTTGTGGGCATGCTACAGAGTGCATATGGAGGTCAGAGAACAACTTCCGGGAGCCTGTTCTCTGCTTCTGTCATGGAGTTCCAGGGTGACTCAGGTCACCCTGACCTTATGATCATCTCCTGCCACTGACTATGAACCGTTAATCCTCCTACCACAGCTTTCTGGGTTTGGATATTACAGGCGTGCATGACACCCAGACAACCAGTTTCTTAAAAGCTAAGTTCTCAGCATGTACTAATTGTATGAAATAATGAATTTCATCATGTTATTTTCATTCATGTCTATAATTTTCTTTTGAAACTCTCTAAGACTGTAGTAATTTTCTTGGGCTAAATTTGTGGATCAAGAAATTTTATGTTGCCTCCTCAGTTTACTAATCCTCCTTGGGACTTGGATGAAAGACTAATAGCTCTCAGGTGGGCGGGAGATTGATTCTTTGCTCTGACTGTTGCATTGAAGGACTTAGCAATCAGGAACCCGTGGGTCTGCCTGGCCTGATGGCTCTTTTACTAGATGGTAGCTTTTACAGATAAGTGACTTTTACAGATAAGCTTTTGTGATGTTTGATATTGGGGAATGCTCACGGAATCCCGATTAAGAGAAACGTTAAGTTACCTGCCCCAAATAACTTGGTTATTCTCATTATATATAGTAGACGTGTGTGTGTGTGTGTGTGTGTGTGTGTGTGTGTGTGTGTGTGTGTGTGTGTGTATGACATACTGTAGACACTAGTGATTGTTATTATTGTATTTTGAATCTTTGACAAACACATTTGTGTGATGAGGAGGGATTTGCTTTCTTTCTTGTTATACAAATTCTAAGGTAAGTCATAGTGGCTCCTACTTTAATCCTAGCACTCGAGAAGGCTGAGGCAGGATGATTGCCGTGAATTTGAGGTCAGTATAAAAAAAGTTCTACAAAATATTCTTGATTTTCCTCTTGAACCGAAAACCTTATTATCCAGTCCTTTACAAAAGAGGCCATAGGACTCTGTCCTGCCATACCGCCTCTTCTGGCTCTCCAGAATTCCTACACAGCTTTCACAGTCCCAAACTGTCTGCTCTGTTGGGGTCACGAAGAGCATACTATGATGAATGTCTAAGTCTGTCCTAGTTACGCCAACAAAATACCTCAAACTGGTTCTGGAGGCCGTAAGGCCAAGGTATTTGTTGAGGTTCGGCTCTAGTGGGAGCCGCCTCCTGGATCGGAGGTGGAGCCTTCTTGGCGTGTGCTGAAGGCAGAAGGGACGAGATGGCTCTCTGGGGTCTTTCATAAAGGCTTTGATCCTATTCACAAAGGAGTTGGAGGCCCACCTCCAAACATCCACTCTTGGGGGGATTGGTTAATTCCTAAATGAATACCGGAGGGACACAAAGGTTCAGTCCACAGCAGTCAGTAAAGACAATATATTTAAGGCCTCAAACCGTGGAGACAGATGTCCAAGATGTCTAAGTGGCTAGATGCATTTTAGGAGTCAGTGACAACAGAGGGCAGCTTGTCAGACTAACCTACTACTGTCACATAAAGAAAAGGGACTTAGGAGTCTTTTGTAGAAGTCAGTTTTCTGAGTCAGGAGTGGTAGAACAAGCCTTTAATTCTAGGACTTAGGAGGCAGGTAGATCTGAGTTTGAGAGTAGCCTGGTCTACATGGTAAGTTCCAGGTTCCATATGTAACGAGGGCTACACAGTGAGATCTCGTCTGAAAAAAATAAAATAAGTTTTCCTTGTATGAGAGTGCAATGAGCCAGTGTGTTGGAAACACCACGATGTCGTTGTTTCGAGGCGTCGGCATCCGAGAGAGACCTGGCCTTTTGAAACTTGGGGTTCCCGAGCAGCCTTTGACTCTCTCCCGTTGCCAGCTGAAGTCAGCTCCGTTTTCTTTCCTTTAACAGATGAGGAAAAGGAAAATAATAGAGCCTCCAAGCCTCACTCCACGCCCGCCACTCTGCAATGGTAAGTGTCTGCTTTCGGCAAGCCAGGGCCGCCCAGAGCTCTCTAGCTAGGGCAGGCTCTCACTCGGCTGTGTCGACATTGTTATGCTTACCTGGCATTTGGTAACCCGCCAGAAATCTGTTTGGTTTGCAGGCAAATGCAAAGGGCTCACCTAGATCCAGCCTGGTGGTTTGAGTTTTCATGTGTCTTTTCTTTGGGGGTAAATTTTTTCCCATTATCAAAACACTGGTAAGGATTAGATTTTAAGTGAACGTTGTTGACTGAGTTTTAACAGCCTGTTATTACAGAGGATGGAGTTTTAGTAAATGGTAGAAGTGAAAGTCTGTCTGTCCTTAACCTAGGAGCCCTGAGTGAATTAACAGTTGGTAAAAATAGAATTATTTTAACACTACAACATTAACAAAAGTAGTCCTCTAGAATGACTTTCCATTTAATATTTGAAACTCCTGGTCTTGGTGAAATGCATAGCAAGACCCTCTTTTCAAGGCTTTACTGGAACATTGTGTTGTGGCCTTGAACCCTGGCGCTCTCTGACCTGAGACCCTTCCTTCGGAGGACCTTGGCAGTTGAAGGCCAGTCACCCCTTAGCAGTCTAGCTCAGGGAACCCAAAGGAACCCAGCAGCGAAGGGGAGGGAAAGATTTGGCGAGGGGAAGGTGCTCACATCCATTCCTTGCCGGCTTCTGTGTGGGGCTCACTGACATGCCCTGTGTTATTCTAAGTCAATGGCCTTTGTACTGCTGGGTCCATTTTATAGAGGAGGAAAATAAAACTGAGACAGTTACGTCATTGGTTGGCCACTGTTTCCTAGGTGGGAGGAGACAGGAGCCTGGCTGGGGCTCTTTAACTGCCAACCTGGTGCTTGGGAAGGACTGAGGAAAGATCTCAGATGGGGAAAGGAAGCTGATGGCCGTAGGGAAAGTCATGTTTCAGTCTCTGGGCTGATGTGTGCAGAGAGGAAGAGAAGATGACAGAGGAGAAGGCATTCGGGTAGATCTCACCTTGCCACCCAGGGGTCTCCGCAGTCAGCTTGCCATCTTGGGGTCTCCACAGTCAACTTGCCGTCCAGGGGTCTCCACGGTCAGCTTGCTGCCGTCCAGGGGTCTCCACAGTCACCTTGCCACCCAGGGGTCTCCACAGTCAGCTTGCCATCCAGGGTCTCCACAGTCAACTTGCCGTCCAGGGGTCTCCACGGTCAGCTTGCTGCCATCCAGGGGTCTCCACGGTCAGCTTGCTGCCGTCCAGGGGTCTCCACAGTCACCTTGCCACCCAGGGGTCTCCGCAGTCACCTTGCCACCCAGGGGTCTCCACAGTCAGCTTGCCGTCCAGGGGTCTCCACGGTCAGCTTGCTGCCATCCAGGGGTCTCCACGGTCACCTTGCTAGCAGAACTTCAATGACAAGGAGCACAAGGACAAAGAAGGAAAAGGCCTCGAAGGAGTCTTGGAAGCCACCTTTGATATTTGGTGATGCCAAGCTGATGACTGTGATGGGAGCTGACGTCCTTCGGAATGCCCCCCTCCCCCATCTGTCTTCCTCTTATCTCTGCATTAGCCTAGAGACTGTGGCCTGGGGATCTGGCTCAGTTGTGGAGTGCTTGCCTGGCATACAGGCAGCCTGGCCTTGATCCCCCACACAAGATAAACCACATGTGGTAACTTGTGCTGTGACACCAGAACAGGGGAGGAGTGGAGACGAGAGGGTTAGAAACTCTCTTCTCCTCACGTGCCAGCAGTCTGAGGTCAGTCTGGCTATACCGGATGCTGTTCTCCCCATCCCCGCTGAAAGGGTGGGGGACTCTAAATGTACTTCCCCTAGCAAACCTGCCTCCGTAGCGGTCTCCAAATATTATGCCAGTGATGTCTACATAAGTGCCGTGGTGCCAACACAGGAAGGAGGTATCCACGTGGAGGATACTGGGTGTGAGGATTGCCAGAGATGCAAGGCATCGGCATTGTCTTCGTAGTAACCTGAGCCATTCATTTCAGAATAAAATACCAAAAAGATATTAAAGAAACCTGCCTTGTGGCATCTGTTTTTCTGTGATTCTCGGGCACCTGCCTGGCAACAGCTGGCGGTGACGGCTGACTCTGACATCACACTGGGGTCAGCTCTCAGCTGGGACACTTGCCAGCTGTACAGCCTCCAGCCAGGTCCTCAGCCTCCCCCTGCCTCAGTTTACATAACAGTGCAAAGGGATGACAATTGTGTCATCCTGAGGACGAAATGCCCAGCCCAGGCAGCGCCTGCCATGGGGGAGGTGCTTAGGCAGGTCCTCTGCACACCCCTTCTGTATGACTCTCCAGAGGGCCACCCAGAGCAGGACAGGCCTCCTTCCTGTATTCCACGTCTGCAGCAACGGGTTCTCATCAGTGGTTTGTTCCTTGAAATACAAGGTCCAGTGGATGGTTCTAGAACCGACTTCATCCTCGAATTGGCAAGCATGGGACAAAGCAGATTTGAGAGTGCATATTTAGGAATATCAAATGTCAGTCTCCAATTTCCTTTATATTGTATGTTAATATAGCTTCAGTCATTAACTGAATTCAAGTAATTCTTGATGAGTACCTACTATGTGTCAGGGCTGGTCCTACTATGGGATAAGAAAGATGAAGGAGAAGCAAGCAGAACTGTACAATTATTTTTTGAGACAGGGTCTGTAGCCCAGGCTGGCCTTGAACTCTCTCTGGCTTCTACCTCCTGAGTGCTGGGATTTAAGTCTGGATCAGGTATGACACCTAGCTTACCCAGATTTGGGCAAGCTAGGCAAGCACTCTGCCAACTGAGTTACATCCACAGTGGTAATTTTTTAAGGGACCAGAAACTAAACCAGGCATACATTAGCCTGAGGTGGCTGCTGTGGGAGACTTAGAGGCAGTAAGGGCAGGGTGGCAGCACTATTCTGATAAGCAGTAAAGGAGAGCTTCTTGGAGGTGACACTCCAGTGGACAGATGTGTAACAGCAAACTCACCCTGACACCACGCCCTGCGGGAAACCAGAGCCAGTGGAGCATGCAGACCGGCGGCTACAGTGGCCTGAGGCTGGAGCCCAGCTCTCTGCTCTACAGGAAGAGCACACAGTGGTACAGTCAGCCTGTGTCACATGATGTGGCCCTGGAGCAGGTTACAGAGGCGCTGGGCTGGGAGGAGACTGACTCTGGCTCCAGTAGACCTCTCGGGCAGTCTGAGGCCTCCACAGCCTCTCAGAGACAAGCCCCTGTCAGGTCAGTCACAGAATTAAGCCTTATCTGCTCCCCACCACCACCGAGGTCCATCAGCAGACCTAAGCCAATGGGAAGGCATGTTGTTCTGGGAAAGGCAGCATTCTTCATATCTGTCAAGGGTAACTTCCTCTAGGCCCAGGACTCAGCCCCAGAAGCCCTCTTCCCTGTGACAGTCGTGGCTTAACCATGAGAAGTAGTCTGGACACAAACAACAGCATCCCACGAAGGGAGCAGGCTGGGCTTGTTCAAGGTACCACAAGCAGTTCAACCTGCAAAGAATGTCGGGATGCAGATGAGGGGCTCGTCTGTTTATCCCCACATGTGAGTAGGGGAAGCAGGAGGATCAGAAGTTCAAGGCCAGCCTCTGACATATCAGGTTCCAGGGGCTACAGACACCCTGCAGCAAGACACAAAATAAAACAGAAGTGTGGATGGGGGAACGTGTGGGACATTCCTCTAAACTTGAGGAAGAGCGTCACCTTAAAACCACCCCCTCCATAAAATTCCCTCATGAGTAATTAGTTATTTTTCTAATGTAGTTTCAGTCTAAAAGCTTTGTCTCTCAGAAGGAACTGGATGCATTCTTCATTTCACAGAAAACAGCATACGATTTACAGTGTGTCTCCCTTGTCGCTCTGGCTGCCTGGGAGCTCAGAGGTTACGCTGAGCTGACTTATCAGTGCTCTGTCTGCACATCCAGGGACGCTGGCACACTTTCAATGCTCTTCTCTGTCTAACTCTACCTGGTTAGCTTTAGATCTTACTAGCTTTTTAGAAAAGCCAGGAAATAAATATAGTCATAGATGCCTCCTGTTTCTGCTCTTACTGGGACAGGTGACACAATTCTTTGTTAGAAAATTAAACTGAAGATTAGGCTAAAGTCTTCCTCAAAAATAACCTTCCAGCAAGGTGTATGTGTATGTATTTACACGAATGGACCTAGGGGGTTTTGCACTGTGTTTTTAATTTGTATTTTATTTTATTTATATCCTCATTATAAAAGACACACAGCTATATTAGACTATTGCCCCACAGAGGGCCAAACTCCATAGATCCGCAGCTTACTTTATTTCTTAACATCCTGATGTCACACCCAGATTAGTGATGTCACACTGGATTAGTGATGTCACACTGGATTAGTGATGTCACACCGGATTAGCTAAAAAAGAATTAACCTCAGGCTGGAGAGGTGACTCGGAGGGAAAAAGCACCTGTCACCAAGCTAACAAGCTTGAGTCTGAGCTATAGAGCCCACAAGTGACCCCCGTACATCTGCCATGGCACATGCCTGTGAATGTGGACCTGGGTTCAGATCCCAGCACCCACGTTGAGTGGTTCACAGCCACCTGCAACTCCAATTCCAGAGGATCTAATGCCCCACTTAAAGATGAAGAGAATTCTCTTCCTTCTAAGTGGCACACGGCGCTGCCTGGAGAACAGCGGCAGAATTTAGTTGGCCCCTTTCCCCTTGGTAGGTATTTAGGTCTGTCAAAACCTCACCTCTGAATTATAAACAGAACCCCAAAGGAGGTTTCACATGGGGCCTCTGGCCGCCCTGGGGAGGGCTTCCTCTGGGCAGGCATGTAGCTGGCACACATGTTGGGTAGTGATGGGATTTCAGCCCGTCAAACACTTTCCAGTTCTCTCTTTCCCTGCAGCGCAAAGTACGTAGACACACAGACCTGGGACGCTCTCTCTACAGGAATCTCATGTCTGAGGCATCCAGGCCCTTCACGTTGTCCTCTGTCTCCTGTGGCAGCGTACACCCGTAGGGATGTCGAGACGGAGAGCTGCTGTGCCAGGCTGACAGCACCCAGCCTCCCTGGGACAATTTGGCTTGCTACTAGAACTGGGTTAGGAATGATGTGCTTCTCCTCTGGCCCCTCCCTTCCAGAGCCCCCTCCCCACCACCCTGGAGACACCAGGCCTCCCCTGAGAACAAATAACATAACTGCCAAACAGCCCAAAAGAACTGGGGCCACATGATCTGGAGGCAGCTTCCAGCAGAAAACAGGCAAACATTGCCAAAGAGCTCCTGCCAACCCTTTCCAGTATCCTCGGTCATGGGGGTGAGTAAATCCCACCTCACTGGGGATGCTGGGCGCCGCTGGAATCCCAGCCACACAATCACCCCTATTCACACTGAAGATTTTGAAATGGAAAGCAGCCTGTTGGGCCATGGTGGCTGACCTGCTGCCAATGCATGGCTCCTCTGTGGCCGGCTGCCACCCATACCCACTCCTGTGCCCTCCCTGAGCCCTGCGCACCTTCAGGGTGGGGCCAGTTTCCCCCTCAGCCACTGGCGTAGGAAGTGAGGTCCCCCAGTACTTAGAAGATGAAGCAGCAAGGTGTCACTTTCTTGGCAAAGGTCATCGGGAGGTGGGAACATTTCCCCTCCTTTTTTTTTTTTAAGGTGGGCTCTTGATAATGATATTAGTATAAAATTAAATAAATTTAGTGTTTCTTTTTTAAATGTTCTCACAAATCACCAGTAGCTAACTAGACCTGGCACTGTTCTAGAAACAGACTTTGATATTTGTCCCCATTTTGTTGGGGTGATAAAATGTCCTGAGACAGCTCAGTGGTCGGGAGAACATGCTGCCTCGGCAGAGGACCTGGGTTCAGATCCCAGCACCCACGTTGAGTGGTTCACAGCCACCTGCAACTCCAATTCCAGAGGATCTAATGCCTGCTTTTGGTCTCTGTAGGTGTGCACACACATGCTCTCTGTCTCTCCCTGCCCCTCCCCCTTTAAATTTAGGAAACATCCTGTCCAAAAACAACATAGGTAGGAAAGGGTTCATTCTACTTAGAATTCTCGTCCATTATTTTGAAGTCAAGCTAGGGACTCCAACAGCTAGTCACGCCACATCTACTGTCAAGAAGAGAGAGATGAATACACTCATGCTATCTACTTGCTCTTGCTCAGCTTTTTTTTTTTTAAACGGTACAGCTCAGGGCCCAGCCTAGGGAATGGAACCACTCACAGTGGATGCCAACTAATAAAGACAACCACCTACAGGCATGCCCACAGGCCAACTTGAACTAGGCCATTCCTCCTCTAGTTCTTTCCCCAGGTGATTCTAGGCTGCAGCACACTGACTTTTAAAACTAAACACCACAATATTTTAGACCAGGTCATGGTTCCTGCCTGAGGTTCTGCTGGGAACTGAGATCTGATGTTCTGCTCATTTCAGCTGCTACGTGTGGAGAACCCTGCCTACCCCCCCCCCAGGGTGTAAGGAGACCCACAGAGATGTTCTTTGGGGCCCCACTCGCCACACTAAGGTGAGGAGAGGTAGAGATGAGGAATGAATGGAGAAGACAAAGGACACACGACAGGGTGTGTCAGAATCCCCTCAGCTCTGGGGCCACCAGTCCCCAGCCTCCTCCTAGACAGAAGCATTGACAGCTTATTACACCATGCTTTTAGACAATGTCTAAAATAAAACCGTAAGTAATAGGCGTGGCTCCTCAAAGGCTGGGCAGACCTCTGCACCTACATTTCTGAACCCAGCGTCTGGGAAGTTGTAAGCACAGCCAGGGGAGGGGTCAGACTGCTCTCTGCTCCGGGCCTACCAGTTACTGCAGTGGCAGAGAGAGCTCCTGTTCAGTCCTCTGCTCTGGACTGGCCAGATCTACAGATTCAGGACATACGGGGCAGTGATTCCTCCATCCCCTGTCAGCTGATGCCACCATGAAAGTCACTTAACCCCATAAAACTGCAGAGTGGACAGAACCACCATAGCCGCGCATTAGCAACAAACACAGGTTTGTTCTGAGGCACAGGCCTTAGGCCACTGTGCTGTTGAGTGAGCATCTTAGAAGTACCTGCGGCATGGGTCATAGAGCGGGTTGCTTCTCAGGCCATGAGTAAAATGAGAGGAAATTAAGTCTGACAAAGGAGAAAAGGCCACAGTCCAATGACATGGCTGCTGCTGGTGTGAACGTGTAAGTTCAGGGAATGCACCCACTGTGAAAATAATCATGATTTAAAGTATCATATGATAAACATGCCAGTAGCAGTCATTTGCTACCAAAATTTATGTGTGTGGGTTGCTGAGATGGGTAAAGGTGCCCGCCACCTAGTCTAAGGACCTGAGTTCAGTCCCTAGACCCTCATGATAGAAGGTGAGAACTGATTCCCATGAGTTACTTACTCTGTCTCTGTCTCTGTCTCTGTCTCTGTCTCTGTCTCTCTCTCTCTCTCTCTCTCTCTCTCTCTCTCTCTCTCTCTCTCTCTCTCTCTCTCTCTGACGCACACAGCACAGTTGGTACCTCACTCCTGCATCACCACATACACAGAAGGAATGCCACCACTCTGCTTTCAGGACAGCTGTGATGCCACAGACAACGATCTTCCAGCTCTGTTCTGATCTTAGGACATTTCTGTTGTGTACATGGTTCGGGGCTACTAGACACACATGGGTACACTATGGCTAGATGTATTTCAGGGACAGGCAATAGCCCAACAGCTGAAGAGGGGGGATCTGTGGGGAGTGGGGCATAAGAAAGCTGGAGAATCTGTCAGGGATCGGATAGTGGAGGCCACGGATGCCCAGGGAAGGAACCTGGACTTCTGTGAGAAGGCAATGTGGAGCCATTGAAGGTGTAGAGCACTGTCCTGCTCTGATTGCTTAGCAAACTCTTAACTGTTTGCAGCCTCAGATCTCAAAAGAAGCCAGGCATAGTGGCACACACCTTTAATCCCAGCACTCAGGAGGCAGAGGCAGGTGGATCTCTGTGAGTTCGAGGTCAGCCTGGTCTACAGAGTGAGTTCCAGGATAGCTAGAGACACGTAGTGAGATCTTGTCTTGAAATATAAACAAAACAAAACAAACAATACAGTCTCTGATCTCGGTGGTGCCTGTCTCTGCTGTTATACTTGGTGAATTTAGTTTTTAAATCCTGCTTTGGTGAAGTAGACCTTTTCTAGCATTTCTACATAAGTCTGTGAGAACTGAAGAGGTAGACACTTTGAACTGACAGCCTTGTGTATACATAAAAAGCCTTGGGTAAAACATGGTTCAGAAGGGAAGAGGTTCCAGATGTCACAACATTCACTCTTCCTTGAGAGCACTGATACAAAACTTCGTCCCTGCATCCCTGTGTCCCAGGAGGCCATGGGCTGAACCCTTCCCTTGAAAATGTGTGTCTCAGATAGTGACTCACACTAGCTGGTGACCAAGTTCATTATCTGTCTATAATAGCATGGCTCAATTCAAATACAATGCAGCTGTTAAATAGAAAATAAGAAAATAGAAGTCCAGAAGTGTGTGTGTGTGTGTGTGTGTGTGTGTGTGTGTGTGTGTGTGTGTAGTAAAAAAAAAAAATCCAGGTATAATAATAGAACATTGTTCACCCACCATGTCAGGCTAATGATGTCCTCTAACAGAGGGGAGGAAAGGGAAAATTTCATCATCAGATATGGAGAGAAGTAATTAACTGCTTTCTCTCTTTCGCGTCTCTGTCAGGGGAGCGGATGTTCCAATTAGTGACTTCAGTACACACGATGAGCCTCTAGATTTTCGAGGCAGTCTCAGGGACGGCATCACAATGCTATTCCTGTAGAATCCATCAGGCATCAAAGGTGCCCTTCCATGCCAATTACATCCATCACTCACAGAGCTTATTAAAATGCTTCATAGTCATAAGCCACCTGGATACTTTGATGCTCAGCATCTCCCATCACAGGGACAAAAAGCAGATAGAACGTAGTGGGTTAGCGGCACTGGCCTTTCACAGGTAACCGCTTAATTAGCTCAGCCTGCATGAACTATGACTTTCATCCATCAGATTCAGGCAGTTTGTTGTTGCTAGGTGTTCATCTCATGTCCTGTGTTATCACCTTGGGTACTGTATTTCCATCTTGATCCCTTGGACAGATTTAGCAGTCAAACAGACCACAGAATAGCAAATAAAAATGCAGGCACTGTGGCTTTAGTCATATATAATGAATAAAGAAACCAGGAATACACCTGGAGCCAATGCTTTTTGTTAATTGGGCTGGGGGGGGGGCAGAGTATTACTTTATTGTCCAGACTGGTTTCAAACTCATGATGATCCTCCTGCCTCAGCCTTTTGAGCACTCAGATTAATCTCAGCTTGGGAATCGATGTTTTTAACACCATTGAAAACATTACCTCCCCCAAGCTTTGCCCATCTTGGGGCATTTCTGACAGTGGGAGAATGGACCCCCTTTCAGCTTAGGAACCTGAGAACTGTCGTAGTTCCTGCCTACATCCCCAGTCTGACAAAAGGAGACTTCTACCCTGTATGCTATCTTGACTCAGTTTTCTTTTTTCATTAAATTTTTAAATTTTATTTTATGTGCCGACCACAGTTTCCCCTCCCTCCTCTCCTCCTGCTCCCTCCCCACCTCCCTTCTACCCCCAACCCCATCTACTCCTCTTCTGTCTCCATCAGAAAGGAACAGGCCTCCCATGGGAGTCAAAAAAAGCATAGGCTCAATACTTCTCACCAGAACTAGCATAGTGATTCCAAACTAAGCCCATGTGTTTGTTGATCCATGCAAAAATACCAACTAACTCAACTTTGTTGGTGATGCTTGTCATCCACCACAGAGGTGGGGTCACCTTAACTATGCTACTCCTGTCCCTTAAAAGGGCTGAGGTGCTTTCTCAGGCAAAAGTGTCCCACACACAGATTCTGAATGACTTGAAGAGCATGTTTTCCCACTAACTCCATAGATTTTTCAGGCCAAAATAAACTTAGAACACAGTTAGTACAAAGGGACACTTTCTTCTCTCCGACAAATCCCAGCTCCTGACTCCTCGTGTCCGTGGATCAGAATGGAAAACGTTTCACACGGGGGCCTGAAGATTGAGGCGAAACCCTTGTTACTTTAGGGAAATAGTTTAATGGAACACTCAAAGGTCCAGGATGGAACTTGTGGGGTTTACTTTTTTGCTCTCTTGTGTTCTTTTACACTTTGTTATCAGCTAACAGAACATATTAAACTTTACATTAATGTTCTTAACCTTTGTCATCGACAACATTATTATTGTGATTTATAGAACATTCTAGAAGGAATCAGGTCTTCTTGCCTCTGAGTCGTGTGTGTGTGTGTGTGTGTGTGTGTGTGTGTGTGTGTGTGTGTAGGCCAGAGGTTGACATCGAGTATCCTGTCCCACTTTCTTCAATCACTCTCCACATTATGTTTTGAGACACAGTCTCTCACCGAACTTGCAACTCATCCTGTGGAATGCTGGCTGGTCAGCCCCGGAGGTCCCCTGGCTGTGCACCTCCAGCACCGAGGTTGCATACACACTTCCATGATCGTTTTTAAAGCATGGGCTCTGGAGATCTGAGCTTTACAGCAAACACTTCTCAAACCTAGCCATCTCGTCAATCCACAAGTCTTTATTTTTTTCAATCCTCTTTAAAAACAAAATTATGTGTATGTGTGTGTCTGTGCAAATGTGTGGCGTGTGTGTGTGTGTGTGTGTGTGTGTGTGTGTGTGTGTGTGTGTGTGTACATGCCTGTAGAGGTCAGGAGATAGTGTTGGATCCCCGGAGCTGGAGTTACAGGAGGTTGTGAGCTGCCTGCCATGGCTGCCGAGAACCGAGGTCCTCTGAAAGGAAGAGCAGTGTGTGCTCTGACCTGACAGCGTCTCCTGCCCCTCAGTCGTTTGCTACCCCACCGTCTTCTGGAGAGGGCATTTTGTGGTAGCACCGAGTGAGGAGAGTACCCAAGCCACATTCCTTTGCATATCATTTAAAGATTCTCCGCGGCAGTCCTCACCATTCTTTCCTTCTAGATCTCCCTTGGCCAGCCCCTCTCCTCACTCAGGCAGATGTTCCCAGCATTCAAAGCGCAGGGCACATCTATTGCTCTCTGTTGTTCTGCCCGCCTGGAGCCTCCGCCAGCTACTGTGGTAGAATAGGTTTTCTAGTGAGAAAATTCTCTTAATTACTGGTCACATAAGCAAACGAATTCGACTTTTGGAGTCTTAGTTTCTCGACCTGAAAGATCGGCATAATGCCTACCTTGTATGGTTTTTCCATCTTGTTTTGCTTCATTTGGGTTTTCTTGTTAAGTCAGGTTGTCACTATGTGGCCCAGGCCATGCCTGGACGCACTGTGGGAGCCCAAACTCACCGCAACCCCCATATCCCCACTCCATCCTTCTGAGTGCTGGGGTCACAGGCATGTGTCAACATGCCTGACTTTTATGTGATTATCATGAGAATTAAACCCTGGCTACCCAGTGCTGGCACCTAGAACGCACTCTGTGAATATGAGCTGTTGTTTGCTGTTTCGAAGTTCAATCCCAAGTCCTCTGTGAAAGTGAGACCCACTCCCATCTGCACACTAACCAGTATCTCCCTCGTCACAGCGTCTGTGGTCAGGGGTTTATAGATTTACATAGTCTTACTCTTGTGTATCTTTCTCCCCAAAGTGAACCAGGACAGAGGTTATGTTTGATGCCAAAGTAAGTGCCCACAGGAGCCAGGGAAGGAACAGAGAAGAGACTTGGTGTAAGAAAGATGGGGAGGCGTGAGGACTCTGGCCAACCCCAGGGCGCATGTCACCCTGGCCAATTGTTGTCATGAGGGATACTGGTCCAGGGCTGCCAGACCTCAGCCTTTTCATAAGAAGCCAGGAATCCAGATTCTTCTGTGCAAAGTCCTGGGGTTTAAAAGCTGAGCCATTGCTGCTCAGGCTAAACAAAGCCTGTCTGTGAGACCCCCTCGGTGACAGCCGCCTTGCTTACGTGGTCCCTATAAAGTCTGAGCCTCAGCTGGGCCTCTGAAGTTACAGGGAAACAAGGCTGTGAGTGGCAGTTAGGGGTCTTGGCTAAACTTGCAGACTGGTTTTCATTCATCCCAGATGCAAAGCTCAGGACAAACCCAAGAAGCCTGTCCTGTACATGAAGCCACATTCCCTGGTGGAACACAGGTAGACTTCCACTTGGTGACACCGAGGACATATACATTGGTGTAGAAGGGCTTCATTTTAGTCACTATTGTCTCCTTACTTTATACTTTTAATGTGGAACATTTCAGGAGTACACATATCATCCTTATTCAGGGGCCATGCTAATCTGTTTCCTTATGTTGAGAACACTGCTTAGCCCTCAGCAAATGTGTGTTGAATTAAAGATGTCATCTTTATCCCCCTGTTTACTGTGAATCTGTTCACTATATGCCATCAAAGACCATTTTGCCTACCATGATTGGCCCCAGTGCCTGGCAAGTGATAAGATCAATACATATTTGTTGAATGAGTAAATGATTAAATGATCCATCCATCAAACACCGGGCACCTATCCTGTGCCAAGGGATATGTGGGACTTCAGGGATTCTGAGGTGACTGGATACTCCCCCAGCCTCAGGGTATTTGGTCACCTAGGAAGGATTGCATAAGGTATTTACTGGAACCTGAGAATCAGCAGGAACTACTCCTTCTGCCCAATCCCAGGGGAGGGCAGTGGACTGGATGGCTGGGTCCCCTCAGCACCAGGCTCTGCCATCTGCCTGAGTCCCTGGGGTCAGGTTCATACATGAGGTTTGAAATGACTGCGCAGCTTTTCTTTCAATGTTATGTTGGCATGAGCTCAGTGAGTGCCACCCCTTCCAAGTGGGCACCTTGGGAGGCCGTGTCCTCGTTCCACTTGAGTTACGACAGTGCTGGACCACTTCTCTGGCAAGTGCCCTCAGAGTGAGTTTAAAGCTACTTGAGGACATCTATTCCACTGCTTAAGAATCGTGCCTCATTTCAACAACAACAACAACAACAAAACAAAGCTGGGGGAAACAGGTATTCATCACTTCATCCCCTAAACTTGATTCCAGATTGCTTTGTTTGTTTTTGTTTTTTGAGTGGTTTCCCTAAAAATCCAATGGTCATAGGAGAAATGTTTCCTGCTGGTGAGTTTAATGAGCTGTGTGTGCTCGAGGCTCTGAATGGTGAATCCAAAGAGAAACCCCAAGGTGTCATGTGTCCCCACAGTGGGGTTAGAAGAGGTATTTAACTCTGACAGGTCGATGTCATTGGAGGCAGAAATTTGGATGCATAAATTCTGCTGTTTGATTTTTTAAAAACCTTTAACATTTATTTAGATTTATTCTATGTTCTCAATGCCTATCACAGAGTTGGGACACATAGGTACTCTAAAGTGTCCTATGGAAAAGAAAATTGAGGCATTCCAACGTCATTCACAGGACATCTGGGCCCTGTACTTATAATGCTTGCCACACACCACTTTGTTTGAAATCAACAGCCACCCTAAAAGGCAATTATCAGTCATCACTTCTGAAGGAAAACTAAGTTTAGATAACCTGCTCACAGTCACCAACCAGTAAACAAAGAGGCTGAACCAGTCTGAGAGTGGACATTCTCTCCCACAGAACCCTAACCTGCACTCATTAAAGTATGGGAAGTAGCACTATCAACCTGAAACTGCACAGAGGAAGGAGACCCTAACATAGTCAGAAGTCAGTTCTACTAGGATTACAAAGTCTCCCTTTTGACAGTGACCAGTGACTGTCCAGCTGTGCCACCTCTGCTTGCCCATGTGTTTTCTCAGATTATTTCCTCTCTACTTGTCAAGCCAAGTATCTCCAGGGTGTTGACACACAGTCCGTGAATGCATGATTTGAGCCTGGCTGAGCAGGCACCTGCAGATCTAGCCTGGCTTTAAAGGTCTGAAGGGACCTAGCTAGTCAGTGTGGCCAAGCCAGGGTCAGCTCATGGGAGAGGAGCTGGGAATTTGGAAAAGCAACCAGGACCAAATGCAGAGGGGCCTGCTGATCCTATGGGTGACCCTTTCTTCACCATATTGGCCCCGGTTTCTCACCACGGAGGAACAGAACTGTTTCTGAGGCCCGAGACTGGAAGGAAGGGGAGCTGACATGGTTCGCCATTGTTGCTTTTCTCATTGGGTGTTTATTTCTCTAGGCTGGAGGAAAACTATGAGATTGCCGAAGGCGTCTGCATCCCTCGCAGTGCCCTCTATATGCACTACCTGGATTTCTGTGAGAAGAATGACACCCAGCCTGTCAATGCTGCCAGCTTCGGGAAGGTCAGTCTAACCTCCCCAGGTTGGTCCTGGTCCACCCCTGCCCCGCTCCCCCATCAACTTTAAATAATTCATATACTTTAAATTTTTTAAAACTACATCTTACTTGATGTGTGTGTGAGACATAGATAGATAGATAGATAGATAGATAGATAGATAGATAGATAGATGATAGATAGATAGATAGATAGATAGATAGATAGATAGATAGATAGATGATAGATAGATGAGTGTCAGAGTCAATTTGTCAAAGTCGAGTTCTCTCCTTCCATTGTGAGTCTTGGGAATCAAACTCAGACCCTCCGGCTTGGTGGCAGGGGCCATTGAGTCACATCACTGTCCACAACACACAGTTTTAAAACATCCTAATTCTTATTTCATGAAGTTACTAAAATAAACACTTCGATGACTTTGCTGTAATATTTTGCTGCAAAATTCTCAAAGTTATAACAAAACAATACCAAATCAAACTCCAGAACAGAGTAATCCACAGGATTTGGTAATACGTGGCTGTAAAAATGTCAGTCAATTCAGGAGCATTATAAAGAAAGAAGTTGACATCCTCTGTTGTCTTTCCTTCGTATTTATTTAACTTGCACAAAGTAATGCCTCTTCCGTGAGAGGCAAATGCAAGTACACAGTGCATTCTATGTCTGACGGTGAGCCTAGGATCAAAGAGGCATTTGGCTTGGTAATGTGTGCATGGAGAGACTGGGAAACAGCCCGGATTATGACATTGGTGGTCCCAGGGCCCTCAGCCGCAAATGGTACTACTTCTAATGTATAGCAGGTCCTGTGTTAGGTAGTGGTAAGGGGAATTAGAAATGGGATCCAGCACACTGCTGTGAGGGGCTCGGACCCAGCAGTAAGGGAAGGGAGAGTATTCCATGACTCCTGTGACTCCAGACTTGCATTGGCATCCTCTTGAAGTGGCCACAATGGTAAGGCCAGATAGGTGTGGCAAGAGGGACAGCTTGGGTGACTTTTCAGAATTTATCATGCAGACTCCCTGAGCCTCAGCTGCCTTGCAGGGAAACAAGGTTCAGGTGAGATGTCAGTGGTAGACGGAAAATAATTTAATCATCTAGCAACTCACATGTATGTTAACTACCACTTGCTTATGATCACCACTGTTGGTGTGATGAATCCATCTTGGAAATCTGTGTCCAGATGCAAACAGCCGTCCTTTAGTTCAAATCATGAAGTAAACAAAACAAACACCCTTCATTGGTGTATTTAAAAACAAACAAAACTTTCTGCAGCTCTGTGGTCACCTTGGCATTTCCTTGAACTCTTACTCAGAGGACTTTGGCTAAAGTCTGTCCTTCCACCTTAGCACCTCACTTCCATTCCTAACTGTAGCCTCAAGCCGCCTTCAAGATGTGGTCAAATCCCAAGAGGTTGTGGTCTAAAGTCGCCCTGCCTTGGGGCCCCTGCTGCGGTCTGTGCCGTCTCTCCTTACCCCTGTGCTCTCCAGCGCTGTCTTTAGCCACACACAGCATCTAACTCTTTGAAACTTAAACAAAAGCAAGAGCTCGGGCCTCTAGCACTCGTGCTGGCCGCACTGCAAACCTGACCAGAGACCACCATATTGGATGGCGCCTCATCGTCACGGAAAGGTCTATGGGACAGCCCTTGTCCCATACCCCAGTGGGCCATGAATGAAGCATGGGGTCCTCTTGCTTTTCACATGACAGCCCACAGAAAGCCTCTGTGATCTCAGTAGCCTGCAGTTAGTAGGCAAATTTACTTTCTGAGGAGGCTGGGATCAAGCCTTCTTCATCAGCAGGATTAGTGGTCCTCGGCTCATTCCCACTAATCCCAGCCTCTCTCTGCCTCACCTCCATTAGCTTTTCCTCCTCGCCTCCCTTCCAGACCCATTTTCTCTCCATTTGCTTGTTGAGACACCTCCTGCCAAATTTCTTCTCTTCTTGGGTCCTTGGTTTCTGCTGACACCTTTGACCACACAGACGTCTTCCAACGGTTTTCCAAATGAGGAGCTTCCTCCCTGAGAAGCACAGTGCCAGAAGCAAACATGTAAGAAGCATCCACTTTCAGGCATCAGACTGAGTGCAAGGAATTATCCTTATTATTAAGACCATAAATGCACAGGCTTTGGCCAGCTGCCTTGCCAACAGCCCAAATGCACTCTAGCTGGAACTGTCCTTCCAGCTGCCGAGACCAGAAGGTGCCTGCTGAGGGCCCATGATGAGTTCATTCCAATGAAATCTCAAACACACAGTTGCTTATCTCGAGACTCCTGTACACTACAGCTGCCATTCCTTAAGAGAAGGGAACCAGTTTCTAAAAACCCTGGGGTACAGCCTGCCCTTAAGCAGAGGCATCCAAACTTATCTGTGAGCTTTAAACTTAGAGCAGACAAGTTTCCGTATCTCTTCTTCGTTTTAAGGAAGAAACTATATTGGTAGTAACCCCCCACACACATACCTTGGGCTGGCAAGAGGGGAGTCAGACGTCAGTGCTGAAGCGGTCCCTGGGGTAGCCTGGCTGGAAACCACTGTTGGTAAAGATGAAGACAGCAGCTTCTTTGCCACAGGCAAGACCTGAAATGTCTTACCATGCCATCAACAAAACTCCATAAACATTGACTTCTAGGAATGCTGGGTTCTGGAGTTGTTCAGGAAGTGTGAGAATGCAGAAGCTTCTAGTTGGACTGATCTAGTGTTGGCTTTTGCTAGTAGCTTAAGTCATTTTCTGTGCTCTTACATCCTTACCTTTTATTTTTCTTTTGTACATATGTATATACATGCTCATGTACAGTTGGGTGTGTGACTGTGTGCTCGCACCCTCACGCATGGGCATGTAACAAAATATTGGGCACAAGTGACTATTTTGGCTCAGAGCTTTCAGGTAGAGTCTGTCACTGCAGCAAATTCATGGTGACAAAGGATGGTGCAGCTGGAGAAGCAGCATCAGGAAGCAGAGAGACGTGGATGCTGGCTCTCCATTTGCTTGGTCCTTGGCCACGACCCCAGCCGACATGATGGCACCAGCTACATTCAGGGTGGGTCCTTCCTCCTCAGTTCAACCTTCCTGAAAATGTCCTCACAGACACACCTGGTGATTCTAATCCAGTCAAGGTGAAAATAAAGATTAGCCCTCACAGTAGGTCTAAACTGTGCTCTCTATTCTTTTTCTTGGTCTATTTGTCTATTCTTTTGACAATGCCAGGATGCCATGATGACTGTACCCTTATAGTAAGCCACAAGGTCAGCTATGGCAGCCCTTTCATTCTGTTCTTTAATAATGCACTGCTTTTTGTGGGTGTCTTACTTCTCAGTGTAAACTTTAGAAGTAGTTTGTTAATAACTACAAAACACCTGCTGGGACTTTGTTTGGATTATGACTAATCTATACATCAGGTTGGAAAGAACTGAAATCTTGACCAGGTTGCATCTTCCTATCCATGTACGTGGGATATCACTCTATTACTTAGCTCTTCTTGGCTTTCTTTCAACTGAGTTTTCTTCATATAGATCTTATACATACATATTTATTTATTTGTTTGTTTGTTTTTTGTTTTTGTTTTTGTTTTTTGAGACAGGGTTTCTCTGTGTAATTTTGGTGCCTGTCCTGGATCTTGCTGTAGACAGGCTGGCCTCGAACTCACAGAGATCTGCCTGCCTCTGCCTCCAAAATGCTGGGATTAAAGGCATGTGCCACCACCACCAGGCTCTATAATTTCTTTTTAACTTAACAAAAATTTGGTGGGTTTTTTATTTGTTTCTCAAATATGTTTTTATTTTCTTTATAGACAATCATGTTATCTGTGAATAAAGACCGTTCTATTCATTCTTCCTGATCTATCTTTTCTTTTCTCTTCTCGCCTTATTACATTAGCTAGGCCTTCTGGTCCAGGGCTGAAGAGACATATGATATTCTGTTGTTGTGAACAAACACGTTAAGAACCGCCACACCTTCTTAGGGAATTGACCCCTTGGTCAGTGTGTCACCCACCCTGCTACCCTTGACAGCGTTCCTTGGCTCAGGTCTCTGTTATCTGAAGTTAATGCAGCTCCTCATACTTCTTTCGATGCGCGTCATTTGACATTCCTCCTCCATTTCGTTTTCATCTTTAAGCATCTTTGTATTTAAAGCTGTTTTTTGTAAGCAATGTATAGCCGGATCTTGTTTCTTTATTTACTTCAACAGCCAAACAATCTCTCCCTGGCATTCCGTCTTTTCTGTCTCTCAGTGTCTCGCTAGGATCTTTCTGCGCAGGCCAGGCTCTCTGTGTAGCTCACATTGGCCTCGATTGCTGATCTGCTGCCTTAGCTTCCTGAGGGCTTAAACTCCAAGTGTGTGCATCATCCAGTGTGTGGATCATCCAGTGTGTGCACCATCCAGTGTGTGCACCGTCCAGTGTATGCCACCATCCAGTGTGTGCACCATCCAGTGTGTGCACCATCCAGTGTGTGCACCATCCAGTGTGTGCACCATCCAGTGTGTGTACCATCCAGTGTGTGTACCATCCAGTGTGTGCCACCATCCAGTATGTGCCCATCAGTGTGTGCACCATTCATTGTGTGCACCGTCCAGTGTGTGCACCGTCCAGTGTGTGACACCATCCAGTGTGTGCACCATCCAGTGTGTGTACCATCCAGTGTGTGCACCATCCAGTGTGTGCACCGTCCAGTGTGTGCACCATCCAGTGTGTGCACCATCAAGTGTGTGCCCATCAGTGTGTGCACCATCCAGTGTGTGCACCATCCAGTGTGTGTACCATCCAGTGTGTGCCACATGTCCAGTGTGTGCACCATCCAGTGTGTGCATCGTCTAGTGTGTGCCACGTGTCCAATGTGTGCACTATCCAGTGTGTGCCTGTCCAGTGTGTATCCATCCAGTGTGTGCACCATCCAGTGTGTGCCACGTGTTCAGTGTGTACACTGTCCAGTGTGTGCACCGTCCAGTGTGTGCCACCATCCAGTGTGTGCACCATCAAGTGTGTGCCCATCAGTGTGTGCACCATCCAGTGTGTGCACCATCCAGTGTGTGCACCATCCAGTGTGTGTACCATCCAGTGTGTGTACCATCCAGTGTGTGCCACCATCCAGTATGTGCCCATCAGTGTGTGCACCATTCAGTGTGTGCACCGTCCAGTGTGTGCACCGTCCAGTGTGTGACACCATCCAGTGTGTGCACCATCCAGTGTGTGCACCATCCAGTGTGTGCACCATCCAGTGTGTGCACCATCCAGTGTGTGCCACCATCCAGTGTGTGCACCGTCCAGTGTGTGCACCATCCAGTGTGTGCACCATCAAGTGTGTGCCCATCAGTGTGTGCACCATCCAGTGTGTGCACCATCCAGTGTGTGTACCATCCAGTGTGTGCCACATGTCCAGTGTGTGCACCATCCAGTGTGTGCATCGTCTAGTGTGTGCCACGTGTCCAATGTGTGCACTATCCAGTGTGTGCCTGTCCAGTGTGTATCCATCCAGTGTGTGCACCATCCAGTGTGTGCCACGTGTCCAGTGTGTACACTGTCCAGTGTGTGCACCGTCCAGTGTGTGCCACCATCCAGTGTGTGCACCATCAAGTGTGTGCCCATCAGTGTGTGCACCATCCAGTGTGTGCACCATCCAGTGTGTGCCACCGTCCAGTGTGTGCACCATCCAGTGTGTGCACCATCCAGTGTGTGCACCATCCAGTGTGTGCACCATCCAGTGTGTGCACCATCTAGTGTGTGCACCATCCAGTGTGTGTACCATTCAGTGTGTGCCCGTCCAGTGTGTGCCACATGTCCAGTGTGTGCACCATCCAGTGTGTGCACCATCCAGTGTGTGCACCATCCAGTTGTGCACCGTCCAGTGTGTGCCTGTCCAGTGTGTGCCCGTCCAGTGTGTGCCCATCTAGTGTGTGCACCATCCAGTGTGTGTACCATCCAGTGTGTACCACCATCCAGTGTGTGCACCATCCAGTGTGTGCCACCATCCAGTGTGTGCACCATCCAGTGTGTGCATCATCCAGTGTGTGCCATGTGTCCAGTGTGTGCCTGTCCAGTGTGTGTCCATCCAGTGTATGCTACGTGTCCAGTGTGTGCACCATCCAGTGTGTGCACTGTCCAGTGTGTGCACCGTCCAGTGTGTGCCACCGTCCAGTGTGTGCCCATCCAGTGTGTGTCCACCCAGTGTGTGCACCATCCAGTGTGTGCCACATGTCCAGTGTGTGCACCATACAGTGTGTGTCCATCCAGTGTGTGCACCATCCAGTGTGTGCACCATCAAGTGTGTGTCCATCAGTGTGTGCACCATCCAGTGTGTGCACCATCCTGTGTGTGCATCATCCAGTGTGTGTACCATCCAGTGTGTGCCACCATCCTGTGTGTGCACCATCCAGTGTGTGTACCATCCAGTGTGTGCATCATCCAGTGTGTGCCACGTGTCCAGTGTGTGCCTGTCCAGTGTGTGTCCATCCAGTGTGTGCCACGTGTCCAGTGTGTGCACCATCCAGTGTGTGCACTGTCCAGTGTGTGTACCGTCCAGTGTGTGCCACCGTACAGTGTGTGCCCATCCAGTGTGTGTCCATCCAGTGTGTGCACCATCCAGTGTGTGCCACATGTCCAGTGTGTGCACCATACAGTGTGTGCCCATCAGTGTGTGCACCATCCAGTGTGTGCCACATGTCCAGTGTGTGCACCATCCAGTGTGTGTACCATCCAGTGTGTGCCCGTCCAGTGTGTGCCACATGTCCAGTGTGTGCCACATGTCCAGTGTGTGCACCATCCAGTATGTGCCCATCAGTGTGTGCACCATCCAGTGTGTGCACCATCCAGTGTGTGTACCATCCAGTGTGTGCCACCATCCTGTGTGTGCACTGTCCAGTGTGTGCACCATCCAGTGTGTGCACCATCCAGTGTGTGCCACATGTCCAGTGTGTGCCACCATCCAGTGTGTACCACATGTCCAGTGTGTGCACCATCCAGTGTGTGCACCGTCCAGCACCTGCAGTTCCCCCCTGAATTGGTGTGGTTGCCCTAGTAATGCTCCTCCCAGTGGTGATTGACACTGCTGAACAATGGCACCACATCTGTTAGCTTTCTGTTTGTTGTCCTCATTCCTATGTTACTTTTGTATTTTACTCTTTCCCACTGTTTACAGTTGGGCTTATTTATTTACTTATATGTGTATTTACTTATTTAGAGACAAAGTCTGGCTCTGTGTCCCAGGCTAGCCTCAAACTTGCAGATGTCCTTCTGAATGCTGGGGTTATAGCTGTATGCCACCGTGCCTGGTTATTTCATGCCTTATCTTATTGTACTCTATTTTAATTTTTATTCATTCAATTTGTGTGCGCACATACGTGCATGTGGGTACCCAAGAGGCCAGGCGGGGGTGTTGAATCCCGTGGATCTGGAGCCCACGCTGCAGGAGCAGCAAACACTCTCAACGACCAAGTCATTGGTCGCCCCAGCCCCACACTCCCAGCTTTTCCGCGGGTGCTGGGGATCTGAACTCAGGTCCTCTGCGTGCAAGTACATGCTTGCACAGCCAGTACTTCCACCACCAAGACATTTCCTCCTCCCTGCCCTAATTCATTGTTTTTAACTAGCAGTTTTAATTAGTATCTAATCATTTAGCCAGTTTGGCCTCAGATTTACTGTGTAGGCCTGGCTGGCCTTGGATTTGTGGTAATCCTACTTTCTCAGCCTCTTGAGAAGTGCGGTGTGAGTGTGCGTGTGTCTTATGGTCATGTTTGGGTGTGTACACATGGACATGTGATGTGTGTGGGGCCATGTCTTCCCTGCTGCTTTGAACTTCATCTTTTGGGACAGGTTGTCTTACAGAGCACACTGTTTGTCTAGACTGGCTGCCCAGCAGCCTTCAGGGATCCACTGTCTCCTCCGTCGCACTGGACTTAGCCATATGCTTAGCCGTACTGGGGATCTGAACTCAGCTCCTCAAGCTTGTGCCGCAGACAGGTTATCCTTTTTATTTTAATTGGACATTTTATATGGCTCTACCTTAGCTCCTTATTTGGCATATCAGTTATGATTTTTAAAAAATCGATTTTAGTGCTTGCCTGCAATTTACAGTCTACATTTGCAACTAATCAAGCCACCTTTGAATGACATCATGACACCTCACCCGTGAGCACCTCGTAACAACCCTCCTTCCTCCTGCCTGCTCGGTATCATTGCTTTGCCATCACTGATTTCCTGATGTATGAGCCTACATAGGCAGATATATAATTTAATGTATTGCTGAACAAAGTGTTTTCTGGCAGGTGGATTAAAAACAAGTTTTGCTTTTACCTGACGTTATTGGTTAGAAAGAGAGGGGAGCAGGAACTAGCGACTTTTCTCTCTATAAGACTGTCCCAGATACTTGTGTCTCAGTTATGACCTGGAACCAGGGCCCGGAGAACTGTAGGGTATGACGATGCCCTTTGACCTGCAGTGGGGCTCTGTGGTGATACATCTATTGGAAGCTGAAAATATCATCAGTTAAAGATGTGCTCAGGACCCTGAACCTGTTGAAGAACACAGCCAAGCCTCGCCTACCTTAAACATGCTTAGGGCACTAATGTACCCTACAGTCAGGCAAACTCACCCCAGCAAAGCATCCTTTCTAAGAAGTTGTTGGATATCTCATGTGATCTATTGAAGACCTCAAACCCTAGTGCTGGCAGCATCACACGCCATCGAAGTCTAGTTATTTGCTCCATGGTCACATGGCCAACTGTAGCTGACACGCCCTGCCACTGTTCAGCATCACAAGAGATCATCATCCCACGTTGTCTCTGACCTGGAAAAGATCACAGTTCAAAATGCAAATGCAAAGCCTGGCTTCTCCCAAATGCATGCCGCTTTTGCAGTACCTTCAAGTCAGAACACAGGAAGCTGAGTCACCACAATGGGGCCACCTGTCAACTCTCAGGTGGGTCATATGACCACTCAAGACTATGAGGCTGACACAACTTATGGACAACACACTGCGGGGGTTCTTGGAAAGAAGGTAGAAATGTGGGAAGGCAGTAGATGGTTTTGACAGTGTAGTTTGAGCGCACAAAGAGGCCACTTAGCATCACAAACTTCTCTTCCAGGAAGGCTTGCTGGTGACTCCAGTTCCTCTGTGGCACTTGGCTGTAAGCACAAAACTAGAAGAGAATATGGTCCATTACTGCTACCAATTTCTTCACTCACTGGGTGTAATCTGTGAGGGAGATTAGAGATCTGTTGGTATGAGTCTGTCATTTTCCAGATGGGGAAATTTAAACTCAGAGGGAGGGAGGCATTTTCCCAAGTGGATGCATTTGGTGGCAGGGTTGCCCCGCCCAAGCTACCTGAGGTGGGTGGTGGACTGACACCAGTAAGATGTGAAGAAACCAGGAAAAGGGAAGCTGTGCTTTAGAGGGCTGTATGGATTTAGTTTATTTATGCCTCACCTTTTCCAGTGGGTACTAGAAGTCACTGGTAGGTTGGACTATGGGGGTGGCTCCTCCTTGAATGTCTGGCTCCTCCCTTCTCGCTGGCCAGCCTTGCTCAGTGGTGGGGACAGCCACGTGTGTTTAGGGATCTGCGGTTAACAGCTACATGTATGTAAAACACAGATAGAACTAAGACCTCCCACCCTGAGAGCCCATCCATTCTGCCCATCTCTTCCTGCCCTGACCTGGGAGGAGATGAAAATGTCCTGAAGACATACGAAGGGGTCTTCATAAATGATATCTTGCCATCACTGGAAGGAAAAATTAATTATACAAATAGAGTGTCTTTAAATGCTAGCATGTTTTCCTTAGCCTTTAGACTATGGTATCAAATGTCCACATGATTTTGCATCAACATATATAGCTTGTTCATTTGGTTTTCTTAGTATAGTACCATGCAAACATTCCTATGTTAGTTGGGTCTGAAGTTCAACTCCAGCATTAACTGGCTGCAAGAGCCCGGACAGTTTAATAGCTCTGGGCTCAGTTTCCTTGTCTGTAAAATGGAATCATGAAAACAACCATGGGGACTGTGGAGGGATGACTATAAATACCACTCAGCTCAGAAGCCAGCAACTAGAAGCCCTCAGTGCCTGTTAGTGACAATTATTATTTCATTTTATTATAGAAACACTTCATGGTTCCAATACTTCATGTTTTTTAATATATTATCCCTAATACATGAGTGTTCCAACCCTTTCAGATGCTCTTCCTGCTGAGCAATTTTGAAAACTATTGTTCTAAAAATGTCCCACATCACGCTCCCTGCCATCACCACCCGCACTTTTCTTATTATCGTCTGAGCAATTATTCCATATTTTGACTTAACCCGTGTCTTATGTAACTCACCCCACTCTGAATAAATCCGTCTGCCGAAACTGTCATCTTCTCACGCACACGTGACATACCATCCAGTCAACCTAAGGACAATCCCTGGTCCGCATTTGGATGTTTGGACCTCTAGAATGCTCATCCACGTTACCTGCCTCACGGTTCACTGTCCCTTCCCTGCCCCCGGGGTCCTCACAGGCTCCTTCATCCATTCACACACGTGATTCAAAAGTCTATTTCTGTCTCCCTGCAGTCCATATGAATTTCTTGTAGAAACTTCTCTTGAAGTCGAACTTCAAATCTCATGTGTAAATGGGTGACATCCGGGAAATATGTGTATGTAATACTTTGTGTGTGTGTGTGTGTGTGTGTGTGTGTGTGTGTGTGTGTGCGTGCGCGCGTGCATATAGACGGGGTCCCTATGCCCCATGCAAAATTGCTCTCACAAACACTTGGAGAAGGATGCACAGAGGTCGGATGTTTCAAAGTCTTTATCCACACCCACCACTAGGCTTCAGTTTTTCCTCCTCAGAAAGGGGGGGCTGAGCTTATTGTCAGAAAAAAAGGGTGACTACCCCTCTTTACTTCCAGATTTGAATTGGTGGGATCAGATCCTTAACCAACTTCTGTCCTGAATCATCTCTTGCTCTTGTTTAAAAATTTCCACAATGGAGACTTATAAAACACAGTGTGTTGTGGTATTAAATGTCAACCTCTGTTTGACCAGCCTTTATGTTCCCACACCCAGATGACCTCTGACCTGGGACCCACAGTTCTCCTTCAGAACAGCTTTCAGGATCCTTGACTCATTACTTACCCAGGATCCTGTCTCCTCTCGTGTGTGGGAAGATTCATACTTGCTCTATCACCCTGGAATTTCTTCTAGATCATTTGCTGGTGGCAAATTTTTGCCCACTGAGGGTGATCTGGATCTGTGGAAACAGTAAAAAGCCTGGTGGCTAAGTTTGGAGACCAAGGCGATGGAGGGCATATGATGAGGGCCCAAGGTGAAGCCTGTCTGTAGAGGAGAGGAACCGAGGGCCTTGGCTGCATGGCTCTGGAGGTATCTCTTGAGGCACTGCACAAGAGGATGTATCTGAGGATTTGTGAACAAGCGATGAGCTCCTTGCTGGCTCCCTGGTGCCAAGAGTTAGGGAGAGTAAAGGTCAAAGAAGATCAGTGGGGTCCTGTTCAAGTCTCTTCCACTGGCAAGAGGCTGCGAGCCCAGGTCTCCGTTGGGAGATGTTTTAGGGTCACTTTCAATACCAAGAGGAAGATGCCTCCAATAGTGTGTGGTGTTCAGTAATGCTCGTAGGTGTCTGTTCCTCCATGTCCTCTTCTCTTTCCCCACCTTACCACAGGGCTACTGTGTGGTCATGTCATTTCAGGAATGAATACCTACAACTTTTGTTTTGTAAAAATTCCACCCACAAAATTATGCATGGTGCCCTGCATGCTGGGTCTCCTCAAGGCTGGGCCACATACATGAGCCACTCACTACCACCTGAAATCATTTCAGCAGCTCCAGAGAGCATAGTTCTCCTGAAAGTCCCCGCCTCCCACCCCTGTCCCTGTCCCTCAGGCCCCCAGCTCTGTCTGCCCTAGCTGAAAGAGAGTAGGGTGGGATTCATGAGTAATTAAAGGAGTTTGGAAGGCTGGGGTGTTGCGGAATGTTAGATCAGTAGCTAGAACAGCATGTGGTGTTCTTTAGGCAGGCTTCATTGAATCCACACAAACGAAGGAAGAGGGCCTGCCTGCCCGTCTGCTCATTTATCAAACGGCGAAGCTCACCCTTCACAGCCCCACAAAAGTGTTTTACTGTTTGCTGAGTCTTGCTGCAGAAATTAAAAGCTGAACAGCCCTCATGGGGCTGAACCGACCCTGCGCTCTTGGATCCTCCCAACGAAATTGTGCTGCGCTTTCAGATTCAGGGCAGTCGATGATTTGGTGAAAGGAGAGAGACTCATTTGTAATTTGCAGCCCATAAGAAACACTTAAAGAAAGAAGAAAGAAAGAAAGAAAGAAAGAAAGAAAGAAAGAAAGAAAGAAAGAAAGAGAGAAGAAAGAAAGAAAGAAAGGAAAGGAGAGAAAGAGAGAAAGAGAAAGCCAGACCTCCTTCCCACAGGACTGTATTTCGGCTGCAGGGAGGAGCTACCATCTGCAACTGCCTTTCTTTGCTCAGAGTGGAAAAGTCTTGAACTGCACTGGGCCAGGCAAGATGGGATGCATTACAGCCTGCCTCCTCCCATCCCCCACACCCCACTCTGAACAAACTCGCCCCTCTTACTTCCTGGAAAAGACTTTCTTTGTTGTTTGCTTGCTTGAGCTTGAGGAGGAGAAGATTAAGCTACTAAACACCAAATACTCTCATCACACTCATGTATTGCTCGGGAAAGCGACGTGTGCCCTACATAAGCTTGACCGCTAGACTGAATGGGGATCCTCTGGCGACCCAGAAAAGGATGGAAGCAGGAGGACAGTGCTAGAGGGAGGGGCCCCAGAGTGGAGCGTTCCATCTGGTCACTTCTCCTCTTCCCTCCAGTCCCAGACCCTCAGAAGCTGGTCCCTGTGCGCTATCTCTTGTCCCGCATCCTTGTCCTACTTCGGTCTGATGAAGTCCGAGGAGACAAGTCCAGGTGCCCACAGTGACCCCTGGTCCCCACTCTGCCCTTTGCTCGGCTAAGCTCCAGTCCATGGGGTAAATGGCAGCCCTTCTACAGGTGAGACTTGATGCTCGTGGAGGAGCAGAATACTCTTCCCAGTCTTTGACTCTAACCCACTTTAGCAATGTGTAAATGCCCTGCTATACCTCGGAGACAGCATCCGGAGGGACTGGGGAAGAGGATCAGTGGGCAGAGCACCTGCTGTGCAAACACAAGGACCTGAGTTCAGATCCCCGGCACTCCTATAAACCCCTGGCACGGCTGGACACAGGGCAGGGGACCAGGGTGACGGCGACAGGATGCTAGCTTGCGGGCCACCAGCCCAGCTCTAGAAATCAGAGAGACCCTGTCTCATAGAAACAAGGCAAGGAGAGATTGAGCAGGACGTTAGACATTCTCCTTCTGTCTTCATACACATCCACATACATGTGTACATGCCACACACGTGATCACACACACATACACACAAGTCACACACGTGTAGGCACACATCACATACACATATCCACATACACCACACATACACACATACACATGTGTTTGCACACATCACACACACACATATCCATATACACCACATATACACATACACACACATACACACACACACAAAGATAGTATTTGAGTTAACCTTATGCACATTGGCTTATTTTCATTGTTAATTAAGCAGCTTTACATCTGAGAAATTATCAAAAATAATAAAATACCAACAGTGAACATAAGACATCATTATCACAAAGATATTACAGTCCCCTCTTAACACACCAGGAACATCTTTAATGGCTGATAAAAGAAGAATCACTCATTTATGCTTCCAGTTTCTGGGTCTCATCATCGCCAATGGTCAGCTGCAGCACCCTGCTGGCTGGTCTCCCTGCTGCTGCCCTGGTCCCTACAGCCAGTGACACACTTCCTCCAACAAGGCCACACCTCCTTATCCTTCTAATCCTTCAAAGAGCGCCTCTACCTAGAGAGTAAGCATTCAAATATATGAGCCTATGGGGGTCATTCTCATTCAAACCACCACCACCACCACATTACACAACATAAACACATTTTAATTGGCCAGTTTAAAAGGAATCATGTAATTGTAGTCACCAATTAAGTGGCTTAGGAGGATTTCTGAGAGGAAATAAGGTCAAAGCTGAGATTTGAAGGGTACATGAATATCAAGCCAGACAAAAGGCACGGAGGAAGTGCTGGACCATGAGAGCAACTATGGAAAAATCCAGAGCGAGAGAGCAGTGACTCTGTGAAACTTGGAATCAGTTCCCCATGGCCAGAGTGCAGGGTCAGCAGAGGTGAGCTGGGAGGAAGGCAGGACCCATCTGGAAGAACCTGGTAGGACTGGACTTTGTCCAGGGGCACCATGGGAAAGTGGTCATGGTGGAGTGTGGCTGGAAGCAGGGCAGTGAGGGAGAATTGCAGGTGTGGTCCTAGGCAGATGGAGATGGGCAGATGTGGACAGAATCTTGATCTAGATGAAATGGAAGGAAGGTGGAGACAGACGCACTTGGGGCTTGGAGACAGAAGACTCTCTCCCCATCAGAGAACTGGGAAGAACTCACAGGGGAGTGGTATCTGTTCTGAGAAGACGCTCAAGAAGGCCACAGGCAGAGTGCATGGTGGAGGCAACCTGAGACGCCCTGGAGAACGCCACTCTGAACAGTCTAAAGTAGATGGAACTGGGGTTCACATGAGGAAATTTAGAGAGTGGAATTGGAGCTTCTTGTGAAAGAGCTTCTGCTGAGTCAATAGCTCTGGAGGAATGTCAGAGGGCTCCACTGGAGAGCAAGGGTGTGTGTGCGTGCGTGCGTGTGTGTGTGTGTGTGTGTGTGTGTGTGTGTGTGTGTGTGTGTGTATGACAGAGAGAGAGAGAGAGAGACTAAGCCACTTCTCCACCAGAATGACTTCTGTTGATTCTGTTAATGACTTCTGTATTTTTGTTAAACAGAAGCATTTAATCATCAGATTTTCTGCATGTGAATGGGTTCTGAGTTATTAGGCAGTCCACTGGCATCACCATCCCCTTGGCTTTTTCCCACTCTGTAACCTCTTAGGGTGGGGAAAGATGGATCTCATTCACAGCAGAGGCCACAAGAGCTTTTCCAAGAGGGTCAGAGTGAGGCGAGCAGAGAGAGGAGAAGTTTTTACTGGAGAGGGGGTGGGGACAAGAAATTATTCATTCCTCAGACATAACCAGGGGAATGAGAGGAAGCAACAGAAAGAGGCGAAAGTTGGTGTCAAAGGAAGACCTGCCAGCCGGGGATGTTTGCGTTCGTGAGGAAGGAGGATTGTTGTGCTAGGTGTTGAATCCAGAGTGCCCAGGTCTGAGGTCTGCGTCTTGTGAGCTGATGGACTTGTGAGGATGGCTCAGCCCCCGGAGTTTCAGCTTGTTCGTCTGTGTGGGGGGACAGCCCAGTGCGGGCATTGTGCTGCCTGCGGAGACGGTGTGTGCAGAGTGGCTAACGGGACCCAGGCTCCTGAGGACCCTGTGCCACCACGCCCCGTGGTTGAGGACCACGCCCCGTGGCTTAGGACCACGCCCCGTGGTTTAGGACCACGCCCCGTGGCTTAGGACCACGCCCCGTGGTTTAGGACCACGCCCCGTGGCTTAGGACCACGCCCCGTGGTTTAGTCCGGTGCGCCACTCAGTTCAGCAGGGAGCGGGTAGGGCACTCAGCACTTCATGAGAAGGTGTAGCCATCACTTTTTCATTGCGACTGGAGCAGCCTAAAGGAGGGAAGATGTTGTGTTTGAACTTTTGGGTCCTACGCTTAGCTCTGTTTGGAGAGGGCTGTGGGGCCTTCGGGAGATGGAGCCTCACTGGAGGAAGTGGGTCACTAAGGGAAACTCTTGAGGTTTTGTTGCCTGACCCCACTTCCGGTTCACTCTCTTCCTGAGCACTGGAGCCATAGACTAGCTTCCAGCTCCCGCCATACCTTTCTCTCCATGATGTACTGTATCCCCTCAAACTAGAAGCCAAATAAACCCTACCCTACTTACATTGTTTCTTGTCATGCATTTTGGTCGCAGAAAGGAGAGAAGTAACTATAAGATAAAATGTGTAGGGTGGAAAGATTATAAGAGCCAGAATGGCAGGAAGCCTTCTGTGAGGCCACCTCTCCTAAAATGACCGCATAAACAGCACCTGAGCAATGGCCATCAGGAGGGGAGAGTCACGGGTCCCACCCCTACAAGAACTGCAGGCTAATGACTGCTGAGGGAGGGAGGATTAGCCTTTCCCAGGCATGAGCCCCCATTGGTCATCCAATACAAACCATATACATACAAAAACCAAAGACGAATTCAGCAGGCAATATTGATCTATTTGTGCATGTGTTTATATCTCTGTCTGTCTAGATATTTGTGCATATGTTTATATCTGTCTGTCTGTGATGACAAAGAAAAGGAGGATATCAGTTTGAAACCTGGGGGAGGGGCATGGGGGTTGGAAGGAATGGACGGCGAAGAAGGTACCTAGCGTTTCCAGTGACGGAATGGGTCACATTTGCCGTTTAGATGGCTCCTGTGGAGGAGGCTGGACTGGTGAAGGGCATCCTGTTGGGAGGATGTGTCTGTGGTTCAGGTGAGAGATCACATGGCTGGAGCAGAGACGGAAGGGGCGTTGAGACGCAGCTGGTCCACAGGGGAGGATCACTGAGACGACGGGGTTGGGGGACAGTGAGGACTCCATGCTGTCTTGGGAAAATGCGCAGGTGACAAGGGGTCACAAAGATGATGAAGGCGCCATCCCAATACGCAAGATATTCCCGGGGGGAAGGTCAAGCGACTCGCAAAGGAGGGAATCTTAGGTCAAACTGGTCAGTGAATTCCCAAGCTTGTGTCATGACCAGGCAAAGAATGACAAGGACTTGGACTGTCACTCGTATTGACTCATGGAGGGAGAACCAATGACTGGGAAGCCTGTCCCCATGTCCCGGTGGCCTGTGGCTTGTCTGTAGACAAACCTGAGGTCCTGTTTTCCAGCCAAAGGTTTGCCAGTCTGCTCTGTGGATGTTGTGTGGGATACCATGGGCACAAACAGAACAGGGCTTCAGAACCCAGCCAGCCTCCTCAATCAAGTAATAATGAGGCTTAGCAACCAAACCAAACGCTGATTTCTCTTTTGGAGATGATTTACAGGGAGCAGAGAGTGGTTTACATTTTAAAGAGAGAGAAAACCCTGGGCTGTGACATTCTGGTCGATTTGGAATGCATCTTGTGAGATTATCCTCAACTTTGTCAATCAGGACTACTTCCAACAAGAAAATTCTTCTCTTTCTGTATAAACAGTGTAAGACAGCAGGGATCACGGAAGCTGTTTTTGTCCTAACCACAGCCCAAGCGCCCCAGAGAATTCAGTTTAGTTCTCCACATAATCTGCTCATTCTTGTGTCTTTACAAGCAAAAATTATAGCTAGAATTTAACGTGTGAGTCTGCCTGGTACCACATCAAAGCAGCTTTGATATGACGTGGTAAGAGGTTTGGGGACCATCCTTTATGGCAATGTGAATACTATTGAATGTATAGATAGCATATACTTAGCCAGCTCCCTGCTATGAGGCATTCATGATGTTTCTCATTTTTCTCTTATTAAAAGACCCACACATTACTTTAGGAGGCTTTCTTAGAATTAATAGATCAGAAAGTTTGAGTATTTTGTGGCTCCTGACATATATTGTAAAACTGCTTCAGAGGAAAAAGAAAAAAAAAAAACCTGCTTTGGAGGAACATTTGTACTAATAGGATCCCTGACAATCTGAAGATGCTGAGTTGTACTATAGATTGAAAAATATTTTATTATGCTTGTTTAGTGTGTATGCACATAAGCATATACATGCTCATATATACATGTATACACATATATACATGCCTTAGCACACATGTGGAGGCCAGAGGGCAACTTGCTCCTTCCACTGCGTGGGCCTGGGGATGGGAGCTGAAGGTCATCAGGCTGATGGCAAGTGTGTTTATTTACTTACTCAGAGAACCGTCTTGCTGGCATTTCACTACAGTCTTAACTGCACCAAGTGTTGTCTTTTCCTAGCATCTGCTAATGTTAGAGGACTCAACAGAGCATCACTGCTGTACCCAATTGCACAGGAGAAATTTCCCGAGGCTAAACACAAGAGAGGCCCTGCTTTTCCTGAGAAATGAGTGTATCCTGGTGGATGCTGGGACTTCTGTATCACTATGGTTATCTTGTTTTCTTGGGTGATTAGGAAACTCAGAACCCAAATCATGACCTTCTTTCAACCAGCATAAACTCTTGACTCAATATTAAGGTTTCGTTCTTCTGTCTGTCCTGGCCAGCACTCGTGTTCATACTTAACCATTGTTAACATCTGCTTTGGATCCTTACTCCATAGCTGGTCACATGATGAGCCTCTGGAGGGCCCGGTCATGGGCTGACACAAATGTGAGGCTGTTAGGCCATTAAACCTTCTCGTAGGCTTAGGCTGCGTACCAGGAGAAGGGATTTCAGGAGCAGTACCAGTGACCCAGGCTCCGACACAGCATTTCACACAGGACATGACATCCCAGGGCACACAGATGACTGGCTACCGAAGTGGCACCTTACGTAGTTCAGAGAATGATGGGATCATTTTAGTTACCACTGTTTCTTATGTGTGTTTATGTGCATGAGTGTGGGAGACAGAGATCCACGTCAAGTGGCATCTCCACCGCGCTCCACCTCACCTTTTGAGGTAGGGTCTTTCACTGGGATCTAGCGCTCTCTAGTTAGGCTAGATTGGCTGGCTAGCAAGCCCCCCCCCCCCAGTCCTTCTATCTCCATGTCCCTAACCCTGGGATTATAGGCCCTTGAGTGCCACCATGCACAGCATTTTACATGAGCATTTCAGATCTGAACTCAGGTCCTCATATGCATAGTATGCACTTTACCCAGTAAGCCATGCCCACGAGCCCACGAAATCACGTTTATAAAGTCTTGTTTCCCTCCCCAAGTGGTTTTATGATGTTCTCGAACTGGGTTCTCTGAGCATCGTGTGCGCTGTCTCCTCTCTCCCCCACCTTGAGATGAGGCAAGGCTGCCTGTGTATTCTCCACCCTCAAGGTCCTCAGTTCCTTAATGTGCCAAAGTGGGCAATCCTCATGCTACCCCTCTAAGATCTAATCTCACTCTCTCTTCACTTCTTTCTGTCCCACTGAACTGATCCTAGTTGAGGTGACATCACCACCAATTGTCCCTCCAGTTACGGGCAGACTACACAACTCCCTGAGTCCTTAGATATCACAGAAGGAAACCAAGGCACAGAGAGATGGAGTAGGTCAAGTCCCAGCAGCTCACAGGTTCACAGTGTCTGCTTATTGCACGGATGAGTTAAGTCGGTGAGAGCCCTGGTGTGCGTGAAAACAAATGCTAGGGGATGAAGAGGGAAAGCCTTGAGGTTGCACCCCACTGTGGGGAGCAGGCTCAGCCCCGGATGCTCTCAGGTGAGACCAAGTACAAAGACGTGAAGCTGCCCCTGATACTGGACACAGCTTGGTCCCAGGAGGCCTCTGAGCAGAGGGATCTTGCTCAGAAGCCCAAATGTTGTCTTCAGAGATGGAAGCCTGTAAAATGTGGGTGACCTTGCATTCTCGTAGGGAAATGTGGGGAGGAAAGGGGCCAACTCGTACTGATGAAAGAGGGATGCTTCAAAGGGTTAGTTGCAGAGCCGACGGTGGGTGTGGCTCCAGGTATGACGGCAGGCAGAGCGGGATTGGTGTACTTTAGACCAGCCTTGGCTCTCTTCTGCTGTAACTACAAGCACCACAGCCCAGTGATGTCCCCTCAGGATCTGAGCCCCACAACCATCAAAACACTGTCCCCCTGCCCACCCACCCCCGCCCCCTCACACACAGCAGGAGTCTTCTCTAGGGTGTCCAAGACTCCTAGCAAGCCAGTGCACCCGGGCCTGTTTGCCTCCTTCGGTCACAGCACCTCCACCACCCTTTTCCTATGGGGTAACTGGCTCTTGTGTTGCTGTACAGACAGGGCCTGTTTCCTCCCCTCATGCCCCCCATCCCTCCACCCCACCCCGCTCCCACACATTTTCTGACAACTGGCTCTCGCGTTGTCTTACAGATCATAAGGCAGCAGTTCCCCCAGCTGACCACCAGAAGACTCGGGACCCGAGGACAGTCAAAGTAAGCACCAAGCCGCCTCCGCTCTCACAGCACTCACGGCCCTCACAGCTCTCACCTCTGGGCCTGGGGGGGACATGGAGGAGCTCCGTGACAGCCGGGCTCTCTCTCACCTCTGAGGGGGACATGGAGGAGCTCCGTGACAGCCGGGCTCTCTCTCACCTCTGAGGGGGACCTGGAGGAGCTCCGTGACAGCCGGGCTCTCTCTCACCTCTGGGCCTGGGGGGGGACATGGAGGAGCTCCGTGACAGCCGGGCTCTCTCTCGGGACCCTCCGGAGAGAGCGGCTGGCCATCAGAAGGCCTGGGACCTTTGGCCCAGTTGCTGGTTGCCGTGTGACCTGTGCCACGCTGTCCTCAAGCGTTCTTTGTAAAGCAATCTATGCATATTTTCCAGGAGTCCCAGGACTTAGACCATCTCCAGGTTGAGTAACCTCTGCTCTGATAGAATGCAGTAGGCCACAGACACAAGCCATCTCCAACAAAGTGGGGGAGAGGCAGGAGGTTCCTCCCCCACCTTAGGGTTTTCAACCAGCCTGCCAACATTTGTTTCACTTTTCTTGTCTGAGACAGGTTCCTCCTCTGTAAACTTGACTTGCCTGGGCCTCTCAAATACTGAGATTATAGGTCTCATCCTGCCTGGCTTGCCAGGAACATTCTGATGTGTAAGACAGACATGAAAAGACTTCAGGTCGCAGGAGAGAATAGGAAGGGGGTGGGTTTGGCGAGGTCTCCTGGAGGTACTGACACTTAAGAGCAGAGCAAGTAAGGACCACAAGGACACCTGTCTCCCAGGTGTGCACCAGAAAGGGGCCCAGCTGTCCGACTCCATCAGAGATAACAGGATTTACCTCTCAGTATATTTTGGGCCAGGCAGTGTCCCTTGGGAGAGGGAGGTGGCCACAGAAGTTTGGCCAGTCCCAGTTCAACAGCTCCCTTTACTGGAGACTTCTAAGAACCTTTATTATGCTAATGTGCACCGCCGCTCCACTAGAGGGTGCCTTCTTCTTAGGCAGCATTCTAGACCTTTGACCACCCTGAGCAGGCAGCACAATGAGCTAGCAGACATCAAAACCTTTAAAAAGAAAAACCTTAAATCACCATATAGGACTGAAAAGTCTTGTCTTGGGGGAGGCTATAAAGCACAACATCCACATTGTTACCCTGAGAAGCTGAGGCCCCGTGACTCACTGGCCTCTGAGCTGTACACCCTGGGTTTTCACTGGTTCACTTTATATGATGACACAAGGGTTTGGATAGACCAAGCTGGCTTCAAACTGGACACAGGGCAGAAGAAGGCTTTGAACTCCTGCTCGCCCTAACCACTGTGATCACAGGCCTGTGCCACCAGGGCTGGCTTGGGACCAGACGTTCTTATCATCCAATGAAAAGTCTGGCTTTGGGAACGGGAGGGGAAGAAAACACATCATCAAACTTGGGAAAACCTTTTTATTTTTTTTGGTAAAGTCTGAAAATGAGTATGGGTGTGTGAGTATTTGTCTGTCTGTGTCTATGTGTCTGCCTGTTTGTGTCTCAGTATGTCTCTGTGCACGTCTGTCTGTCTATGTCTTTGTGCATATGTGTCTGTGTGTCTGTCTGTGTCTCCGTGTCTGTGTCCATGTCCGTGTGTGTGTGTGTGTGTGTGTGTGTGTGTGTGTGTGTGTGTGTATCAGAAGCTCTTAAAAAATCCAAAGGACTGTCCAGAAAAATTTTGAATAAATAAAGGACATCTTAAGATAATTTCTCAATGATTTATTTCCCAGGGTCACTACATTGAAGAACAAACTTCCTTTATTTATAAAGAAAAAATCTGTTATTTTGTTTAAAAATAAGGTTGTAACTTCAGGAAGGAAAGAACGCAAAAATTAGATTCTTAATTGTTCGCTGGCGATCACGAACTCGATAATTCAAAATCTTGGTTGGGCCAGATTTGAGCCACACATGGTGGCTCTGCCCATCATCCCAGGACTTTGGAGGCTGAGGCAGGAGGCAGGAGTTTGAGGCCACATGAATTTAAAGGCTAGCCACCTGAGTTACACAGCAAGACATTTTCAAGATGGGGTGGGAGGGCTGATTAAATGGATGCTGAATGGGTGGAAATGTATGGAAACTTTTGTCTAGCCTGCGGCCTTTGGAGAACCTAATACATAATTTCTGATATCTAAGAAGAGTAGGAATAGTAGAGTTGATAAATGTGGAAAACCTAAGAGTAGAAATAGAACATGCATAATTTCCACCCTGCATGCACTTGGAGAACCGTCCTCTCTGAGAGAGCCTGCTTTTCTCCTTGTCCTTCTTTTTTTCTTTAACCTACATGTTAGCATCTGTTTTTGAAGTTCTGCACACTCAGAGCCATATTCTATCACTTCCATAAGGATTCTTCCATGTTGTTCACATCCTCAGCCAATCTAAAGGCATCAAGATGCTTCAAGCTGCAGATGTCCCTTGCTGCAGCGTGGCCTCCCCAAATCCCTCTGCAAAGCTACTTTGATAGATCAAACATGTCTGGTGAGGAGTGTTGACACTCCCTCCAGAACCAAACTAGCAAAACCAAGAGGGGACCAGAGCAGAACAGTAGCTTTACTGTAACTACAGATCTCAGCAACATGCATGGATTAATCAAGAAGTAAGCTGTTCTATCTTATAGTGATGTAAATATTCCATAATGTCATATTAAGACATGACTATCTTGACTTTAAGCAGTTATAAGGAACATTTGGAAGCTAACGTGGTGTGCTATAACTGTCTTCCCCCCAGAAGGTGCCTGTGGAGCCACTGGTACCAGCCCCTCCCCCACAGAGTGCCCGCAGAGGGAAAGGCAGTTACACGACAGTTGGGAAGTAGAAGGTCCAGACGGTAGATATTAACTCAACACAAAGAACTTTCTGGTATAACTACATCGGCTGAAAATGAACTGGGCTGCCTTCGGAGGGCCTGAGTTCTTCATCCCAGGAGGCATGCAGATGGAGGCGAGCTGCCCACTGGGCAGAAATTTCACAGAATGGTACCAGCAGGAAGGGGGCTGTAAAAGGGAAGGTTACATGCACCCATCTCTCCCTCCCGGTGAACACCTTTCCCAAGACTCAAAATGCTTCCTTGGACCCTTCACCACGTTTCTGTGGCTGGAGAAAAAGTAGCTGATGTGTTGTCCAGTGTGTCTGAGATTAAGGCCCATGATGACTGAACCATTGCCATTTCACTGTGAAACTCCACCCCAGACCCACTAAATCGGAATCTTGGGGGTCAGGATGCTGCCATGTGCTCTGTGAGTGATTCTTAGTGTGAATAAAGCTTAGGAATCACTGACCTAGGGCTGCAAAGTCCATTAGTGCTTCAAATCCCCCCCTCTGCTGCCTACTCACTTGGTTGGTCTTGGGTGCATCACTTAATTCTCTAGACCTTAGTTTCCTTGCTGTAAAATGTGAAGTGTGAGTTTTCTTCTAGCCTCATGGGGGTTTTGTGAAATAAGCTAATGTGTGTCAAGTCCTTCTTGCCTTGGACCTCAAGCTGGTGGCCTTCAGAGTTGCCTGCACTGTTCACTTCACAGCTGACTCGTGGGCCCCGTTCTCAGACGTTCTGAGTCAGTGGGTTCTGGGAAGGGGTCTAGGAATCTGCATGTTTATTAAACTCCAAAAGTAATTCTGATACACATCCTGTTTGCTGTTAGTCTGCACAGCGACTGTGTAGGCAAACGGACTGGCCGGCAACCTGTTCTTACCTGAAAATGCTCTATGTCCTTGAGCAAATTGCTTGCCTTTTTTCTTTTTCCATTTTCTCATCTTTAGGATGATCGCATCAATCCTCATTTCAGAAAGTTATTTTCAAATTAATGTGAATAAAGTACTTTGCAAAGTGTTCAGAGCCTAAATAGATTGTTAGCTAAAGTACCAAAAAAAAGAAAGAAAACAAAAAAACAAAAAACCCCACCACCTCCACCAACAACAAATGCAGCTTCCTTCAGCTCTCCTCAGTTGTAACTGAAAGATGTCTGCGATTATGCCCATTGTGAGTTAAGAAGAAATTTCTGGTCTTTGGTACTCGTGATGCACTGAATGTATCTTCTTAAAATTACAGCTTATGCTGGGTGTGGAGGTTCACATCTTCAACCCAGCACGTGGGAGGCAGCTCTGAGGCGGGTGTCTGAGAGTTTGAGGCCAGCCTGGTCTAAATAGCAAGTTCCAGGCCAGGCGGGGCTATACAGTCAAACCTAGTCTCAAAATAAATAATAATAAAATAAAAATTGAACGGTCAGAGGTCTCCGAGACTAGCCTTTACTGAAGAAGATAATCATGGCCAGGTAAATTTTAATTGGTGATATATGAACACATTCTGCTGTCTGGATCCCCACAGAGGGGGCCCACTCAAGTGTTAGGTACCCTTGGGAAGGTATTTGGTAGACATTAGAGATCGGGTATAAATGGAAAATTTCTCATCCCTTTTTTGCTTTGCAAAGTATTTGACTTAACATTTTCTGTAGGAGGCAATTTGAGTTATTTTTACCTGCCTGATTGATGACTAGCAACACAGAACTTAGGCTTAATTGTAGATTTCAGGGGTGTCAGGCCTTATAGGAGATTAACTCTTTTAGCCCCAGGTTGGATGTGTCCAGCCATCCTTGGTTTTGGACAGCATCCTCCAAACCAGGAAATCCCCAGCTAATAATGATGCGTGTGTGCTCTTCTCTGTGTCTTTCTCGGCGGCCCAGGTACCATTACTATGGGATAGCAGTGAAGGAAAGCTCCCAGTATTATGATGTGATGTATTCAAAGAAAGGAGCTGCCTGGGTGAGCGAGACAGGCAAGAGGGAAGTGACCAAACAGACGGTGGCCTATTCTCCCCGGTCCAAGCTTGGGACATTGTTGCCAGACTTTCCGAATGTCAAAGACCTGAATCTGCCAGCCAGTCTTCCTGAGGAAAAGGTAACCTCATCCGAAGTGATTGCAGGGGATGATTGCCCTCCCTCCCTCCCTCCCTCCCTCCCTCCCTCCCTCCCTCCCTCCCTCCCTCCCTCATGGATTTCAAAGAATTCCCAAATGCATATGGTGACTTTTGCAGAGGCACATACACAAATGATGCACTGGGGTCTATTTTTCCAGTGTCTTAGCCACAAGGGGAACTTAGTCCCCTCAGCCCCACTGTACCATGTGCTAAGTACTCTGTAGTGCTTCAGACACATGAGTGTGAAGACCACGTCATTTTAACCTTCCGGGATTCCAGAGTCTCAGGGTGGAAGGTGAAGGCAGAGTGCAGTGCTTTTGTACTGTGGGGTGGTGTCTGGGTGCCATGGGAGCACAGAGCACCCAAGGCACAGAGAACAGGTCACTTCGGGGCTATCGTTGCCCTTCAGGCCTCTCCAATGCATGGCTGTAAGGTGAAGTCCATGCATCCGACGGAATGTTGCCAGGGCAACCACACTGTATATTGTCTTCCTCTGTCATTGATCCTTCACTCACCCCGCAGGTGTCGACTTTTATTATGATGTACAGAACGCACTGTCAGAGAATACTGGACACTGTCATAAGAGCCAACTTTGATGAGGTAGGTCAACAGCATTATGCTATGGATACTCTGTTAAAATATTGAATTCACACCCATTCCTACTCAAGAGCTCCCGACAGGAGCAGGGCCTGGTGTCCAGCAGCCCTTGGCAGCCACTGGTCCACATCCCTTCACAGCAATGCTACCAGCCAGGCACTGCTCTCATTCCCATCCTACAGAGGTCACGTGCACATCAGGTGGCACTGGATTTTCCTTGATTTGACTAGAGAATGGCACATTAAGAAGGCCATCTTGCCAGCACATCAGCACACCTACACATATGGATTCTGAGAAGCTAAATAATATTTTGATTTCAATATTTTCCTGAGACCATCCACCTTATTGCCTTTGGGGTGATTGCTCTCCCCCTCCCTCAAGGCCTGGTCTCCATTTCCCCCAAATTTCATCAGCAGGGCCCTCTTTAAATGCGAGAAGTCTGCTTTATTTCTGCTTTAGAATATTGTATTCAAGAAAAGAACGGAAAGGGAAAAGCAAAAGAGAATTGAGGCATCTGTTTGACTAGAGGGATACGAAAATCCTCTTGCCACAAAACCTTATCTCCCCTGACCTTGATATTTAAAGATGGCGCCTTTCGGTCAGAATCAGCGGCGGCAGCGGCGGCACCTGGGAGTTGGATATGTGTGTTTAATCAGAGGGAGGAGAAGTGAGCTCTCAGTGAACTACAAACCCTGTGGCCTGGTGGGAAATATCCCAGAGATTCCTTCTGTACGTTTGGTCAGGCAACAGCATGTCTGCTGTGTCTTTCCCGTGGCCTGCTTCTGTAGACAGCACCAGAAGGGACGGCAGTGCCTTGGTAAAGACCCTTCTTTCTTCTCTCAACTTTTGTGCCCACATCTCTAAAATGTCCTCCAAATTCTCCCAAATCACTGAAGTGTCCATTTCAGTGTTGTTGTTTTTTTAAGTTTAAAACATTGCTGAAATCAGCAAAGAATGTGTTACAAATAGTTGAGACGACCCTGGCTGCTACAACAAAAAAGCCCAAGTCTCAGCTTCCTGGAAGCTTTTCCCTTAGTCATGTCACAGTCTAATATGGATGCTCTTTAGTTGAAAGATTGGTGGCTAGGGATGCTTTAGGGACCCAGGCTTCTTCTAGGGTGTGGCCTAGAGTTCCAGAGCCCTGTTGTTCATGGCTGGGTGAAAGGGCTATGGGGAAGTCATGCCCCGTTCTTAACCTTGTCATCTTAGGACTAAGACACATCACCATTGTGTGATTGACAAGAGTGGGCTCCTTCTTAATGCAATGGGTTTGAGGAGTATGTGTGAGCCCCCACAGTTACTGTGACAATCTCCCTATCCCATGCAACTTGATTTAATTCAAACCTCATTCCCATCATTTCATTTCCCTGCCATCAAATGTTATCAAATGTTGCCGTATATTGTTGACTCACTTTAGAGAGATATGTGATACACAGACTTACAGGGGAGAAGGAAAGGCTTGCAAACCAGAGAGCAGACTGTGGAACACACAGGGCTTTGGGAACTTCCTGGGGACAAAGCGCCCTAGGAGAAAAACACATTCAAGACTTGGCTCCACATTGCAAGCATCAGTTTCTCAGCCAAGAAAATAAACCAGCACCCCTGCCCATATGATTCACGGGATTAGCAGAAGGAGGAGATGCACAGTTATGAACTGAGAGTGGTCTCACAGATGCTGGCTATTATTAGCTATCCAGGCATCCAGAGAACAAGCGACGTGTCCAAGGTCACACAGCTGGTGTAGACCAAAGCTGTGACTAACCCTTTAGCTATCTGACACCTTTAGTGTCCTTTCTATTCTCCTGACCGCCTTTAAAGTGCCTGAGCAAGACATGGTTCAGTCCCCCTAGCCACCATGGAAGCCACCACAGAAAGAAGCAGGGATCCACCCAGCCGTAACAGAATGAAGGGCGGTATTTTACTTCTGGTGGCATGGCTTCTCCTCCAGCTAAGGAAAGTCACCAGTAAATGGATTGTTTTCCCCAGCATTCCGACATAACCTCCACAGGACGAGATCTTGTTCATCTTGTTCACTGCTCATCCTAGCTGGCTGAACTCTCAGACTCTTGGTACATACTGATTGGGTGCGTAAGTGGGTGTTTGGATTGATAGGTGGGGGATGGTTGGAGAGATGGGTGCAGCTCATGTAGAACATTGCCAAGCAAAATTCACATGGAGGGAACTCCTCGCAAGTATATCACAATGAGCCAGGGAGTCCCAAAGCCCCACGTTTGAATTCTCAAGCCATCATTTATTAGCCTGTGACTTTGACCAAAAGCATTTTCTGCCTCTGAGCCTTACTTTCTACTGTTGCCAAAAAATTTGGCAATTATAATGATCTCATAGCAAAACTGGGGTATATACTACAGAGTGTGTGTAAAGTGTCCAACTTTGTACTAGAACATAATAGGTGACAGACATTCAGTAGCTATTGCTTTACTAAGCACTTTCCAGTGCCATGCAAACTAAGCACTCAACGGCACATCATTAGACATCTTTCTACATGTTGTCCGTGTATTTGCTGTAAACTAAACATGGACATGGAAAAGAGATTTTAAAAAAATAATCCTGCTTAGGTGTTCTGTTAAAAATCAGGGGACTGGAGAGTTGGCTTAATGGTTAAGAGCACTTATTGTTGCAAAGGACCTGAGTTCGATTCCCAGCACCCACATGGAGATTCACCACATCCTTGGGCACCAGGCAAGCATGTGGTACACAGATGTACATTCAGGCAAAATACTTACACATAGAAAATAATAAAAGTAAATTGAATAATTTTTAAAAATCTGACTCTTCCCTGGCAGAAGGGATGAAAGCATAAGAGACTTCATCATTTGCCTGATCCTTTCACTGAAACCACTAGCAAGGACTATGAACACTTCCCCGAACTCCTCCTTTGTCTAATACTAAGTTTCCATTTATCCAATGCTACACGATGCCAGGCATTTTACATAAGTCATCTTATTTCATCCTAATAATAGATAGAAATCATTATTACGTCCACCTTGAAAGGGCTGCTGGCTCTCACGCTCAGTTCTGAGCATCACGTTCCATCGACCTGATTTTACATGGCTTAACCAGAGCTCTTAATTCCCTGCCCTGTTCCCCCCAAGTTTAACATTGATGGGACCCTCTGCCCAACCAATCAAGCCACGAACCTCAGCTCTTTACGTTCCTGCCTTCCTATCCAGTCTAGAGGGAGGTCAGGGCAGCTGTCTGTCCTTGTCCCATTTCACAGCTGGCCTCCAGATCTCAACACTTAAATCCCCCCCCCCCCGTTCTCTCTCCTTCCTTTTCCTTCTCAGAAAAGTGGGGACCATTGGACATTCAATGACATAAACAGAGAAGGAAGGGAGCTTACAGTGGAGAGCACACTTGATGCAATAGCTGCCCAGAACTTGGGGACTGAAAAGGGTTCCTTGTGTGGCTTGCGCAGGCTTCTAACAGACGGACGTCCACTGAAGTCTCTCGGTGGACTTGTTTTATCCTACCCAGTCTCCGATCTTTTCCATACTTTTCACTAGAAGCTGGCAGCTTATAGAAAATGGGGGTAGGGCTGAACGCAAGCCGAGCCAAGGAGAGCAGATGGACTCAGACTCTGCCGGCTCTTAGGAGTGGATAAGCAGGGCTTCTTACAGTGGAGAGGTGAGGTTAGTGCCTGGCTAGAGGTCAATGCCCCGCAGTAAGCTGGGATCTGGGACCTGGTCCTGGCAGGGGTCTGCAGGGTGGTGCAGACCATCAGGCAGAGACAGAAAGCTGTGGAGTAGCAGTAGCAGAGCAAGACGTGGGCCCAGGGAGCAAGCCAGAACCCCAGCTACCACGGAAGAAGCAAACGGAGCCCAAGACTGTTGGTGGGAGGACCCAAGCTCTACCTCCTTCTTTGGATTGCTGCCTGGCTCCGGGCGGCGAACTCGGTAACTCTGCAAGTGGGAGTAAGGTCCTGGGTTCTAGCAGCAGCAGCAATGTCATATGGGAGAACTCTACAATGCCTCTGGCACACAGGGAGGCACTTAGTAAAAATAAAAATAATAAAAATAAAAATTCTAGCTCCAAAGCACTAAGGCCAGGTTATGGCTCCCACGCTGAGTCAGTACTGGTTTATGGGACTTAGCAGCCTGGAAAACGCTCCATGTGGAGTTGAGATGCCTATCTTGGGGAGCGTGAGAACTCAAGTCAGCCCTGTAGACATCCGGGGCTGGATGCTCCCAGCTTCCTGACGGGCTTCTCAAATTGGGGGTGTTATTGTGTCTATAAGGTTACCTTTTTCTGTCTCCTTTCCCTTGTCTTATTCCTCTACCTTCTTCCTAAACCACGCCCTAAAAGTTGTGGATGTGGGGTCCCCAAGGACTCTCCGCTTGGGACATTCCTGCAGCCATTTGCTTATCCACAAGAAGCCTGGAGTTCCTGCTGTCACCACGCTTACAAGGACTCCACTATGAGCACCCAGCAGAGTACTGCTCAGGGTCCTGGTGACAAAGGTGTCCTCCTCTCTTCCTGCCCATGTGTCACCACCTGTTATTCCAGGACACCAGGCACTTGAGAAAATGGGGGTTGAGGATATGAAAAGTCCTTGCACTTTGTCCAGGTTTTTGGCACACGTATTGACTTAGGAGAATTTTGCAGGTAGCAAACACTTCTTGCACTCTGAACCTGTAACTGCCATATCTTTCCCCTTCCTTCCTGGAACACCCAGGAGCCACCAGGGGGCTCAAAGAACAGCGGGTGCTAGTGTTCCGACCTTTTATTAAAAGAAACAAACAAAAACAAATGACAACAACAGTGTCCAATCCTCCCTCCTTAACTGGCTCTCGGAGTTCAGCTTACAGTGAGGGAGTCCAACACCAGGCTGCAGGGCAGACAGGTGTCCAACAGTGGGCATGTGCAAGTGCGGGCAGTGGGCAGAAGTCCCCACAGCATCCCAAGCTGGGGCGGCTCCCACTGCCACCGGAAGTAGACTCGGGTGCCGCAGCCTGTGCTCTGGAGGTGGGGTTGCAAGGCTCTGTCTGATCGCTCCTCTCTCTGTGGGTCAATGCAGGTTCAAAGTTTCCTTCTGCACTTTTGGCAAGGAATGCCACCCCACATGCTGCCCGTGCTTGGCTCCTCCACGGTGGTGAACATCGTGGGCGTGTGTGACTCCATCCTCTACAAGGCCATCTCGGGAGTGCTGATGCCCACAGTGTTGCAGGCATTACCTGACAGGTGAGTTTGCGGGATCTCGGAGCCCAGCCGCTGGCTAGGACTTTTGTTATTGTTGTTGTTAACTATTATTGCAAACAGGGCCTTGGAAAGATCATTAATAATGGACTTTAAAAAATTAAAGATTGTAGTTTTGAATGTAAATAAAATGTTTCTACTTTGAAAATGGTTCAAACTTCCAAAGGTAGAGACTGGTACACAGTGGAAATCAACACAGCTGCTTCCATGGACGTCACCTTCGTGTGTGTTCACACAGCATTAGTGCACAGAACCCGTGACTTTCCTTTCTCACGGAAACGGCGTCACTGTACGGACTGTTTTGTGCCTTACCTTCACACAAAACCGCTTCGCCCCGAGCTTATGCTGAGCGGCTTCTCTGCCTTCTCCGCCATGCTCTACGCTGTCCTTTTCCAGGATACCGGCCTTGAACTTCCTCACTGGGAAGAAGGGAGGACAGCGAGGGCAGGGGAAGCTGATCTGGCCCTCTGTGTGAGCTTGCCTCTGGCCAGCTGTGTCCCCCAAGGGACTCTGCCCCCTAGTCCTCCCAGGCTGTCTTGTGGGCCCGAGAGCAGGCAGCATCTTACCCCGGTCTGCAATGGTCTCCCTGTGGGTTTTGCTCTGCTTGTCCAATCTTTTCTCGTTGTCCCTAATAAGCCCTCCCACTTCCTTTAGCGTGTGTTTCTGGTTGGTGCCATGTCAGAGGGCATTCCCTGCAGGTTCAGAGTTTTCTGTAGCAGCATGGGCTTCCGCCATATTGAATTTTATTGATTCTCTTGGGATTTCAAGTCCTGTCCAACCACAAGGAATGCTGTGAGGGATGACGTGGTAGAGCATAGTAGTTTACTGTGGATTCTGTAATAAATGATCACAAAATGGGTGTCTTAGAATGAGAACATCTTATTCTGTCCTTTGGGTTCTTCTGTGCCTGGCCATGCCCTCCGAGTTTCCAGATGTGCCCAGTCAAAGGGCTGGCAGGCTGGGTCTTTCCAGAGGCCTCTCTGGTTCTTGGTGGCTTTCGGCAGTCCCCCACGTCCCTTGGCTGGCAGCTGCCTCACTAGTCTCTGCCCCATCTCCTCATCGCCTTCTGCCCTGCATCTTTTCTCTCACGGGGACACCTGCCCCTGGAGTTGGGGCCCACTTAGCTGATCCAGGCTGATCTCAACTGGAGAGCCATAAACACACCTGCAAAGACCCTCGTTCCTGCTAAGGTCACCTTTACCAGTTGTGAGTGAGCATATGCTCTTCCACGTACTACATGGAATATAAGTACAGGATACATTCCTAGAGGCTTACTGGTTTAGTTAGTTATTCAGCTAGTCAGTCAATTACAGAGAAGGTAGACCTCAAACTCACTGTGTAGCTCCCACCTCCTGAGTGCTAGGAGTACAGATGTGGGCCACCACACCTAGTTTGGGTTTTTTTTTTTCATTTTTATTTATTTTTCTATTATCAGCTTGATACACTATAAATTCTTATCCTAATAGTAAAATGTTTTTATTGAGGCTTGCCCAGTAATTGAGTAAAACCAAAAACGTATTATAAGCCACAGTCATCCTAGGATCTCCCCTGCTATGTAGCCTCCCTGGTTCTGTGGGTTGCAGTCTGATTGTTCTTTGCTTTATATCTAGAATCCACTTATGAGTCAAGCGGTGGTGGCACATGCCTTTAATCCCAGCACGCCCAGTTTTATATGATGCTAAGTCAAACACCAGGGCCTCATGCATGCTACACATGTTCCTCTAACACTATCTTAGCTGTGTTCTATAGAGTTTTATATGCACTATTTTATTATTATTTCACACATATTTTATGATTTCCCTTTGCAGTCCACTGCCATAAGAATCTAGAAAGAACATTTAAAACTTCCAGAGTGTTGGGAGCTACTATTGCTGTTCACCTTGATTTGTGTTCTTTTGTGGTTAGAATTGTTGCCTGCAGCATTTCCTCTCAAGGGTCCACTGCAGTTGCTTCTGTTGTCTGACCTGTGGACAGTCTGTGGATGTCGCACTGACACCTGGGAGAAACTCTGTTTCCAAGGCACAGGCTCTTCTGTACTTTTATAGGTGTGTGTGTGTGTGTGTGTGTGTGTGTGTGTGTGTGTGTGTGCAGGTGTGTGTATGTGTATGTGCATGTGTATGTGTTACAGGAGACTGAAGCCAGCAGAAATGCTAAGCAAGTATTCTATCTCTGGGTTATCTGCTTCCCCCCAGGTTGGTCTCAGGTCCCTAGTGTCACTTCAGCCTCTTGGGTAGCATCAACTCCAGAGAGACACCACTAGACTTGGTTTTCAAACTTTACTTTTGTATATGATGTGACATTCAGGGATCAAGTTTACTTTTTTGGATTCACAGATAAAGGCCAAATATTCCAGCACCATTTGTTTATAAGGCTGAACAGTTTCTGTTGCGTTGTTTTGTAGAAAATTGGCCATACATGTGTAGACACAGCCCTGGACTCGCAGTGATGTTCCATTCCTTGATACGCCCCGCCTCCCCCAACACTGCAATGCCGTGGTAATAACTGCTTTTGTAGCCATCTCCAAACAAGTGATAGACCGGACTTGTTATTTTTTTCTCAAAATTGTTCCAATTTGCTGTGGCATATTGATAGCTTGTCCTGAGTTCACAAATAAAATTAGAAATAATAAATGTCCTACTAATATTTATTTTTCTAATCCATGAACATGATTCATATTTCTTATTTATGTGGCTTCTCTTACAGTACTCCTGCAGTTTCCAATCATTCATTACTTCTTTTCAAAAACATGACTGTAGTTTTGTGTGTGAATCTTTTGTCATGAGAAGTTATTGAAGTCATTTATTCTAGTAGTTTTTATGGCAGGTTCTTTGGGGCTCCTTGTGGATATAAATGTATAATCTAGGCTTAGAGACCATTTTGTTTCCTGATTTCCAATCTATACCCCTTTCATCCGCAATGTTATCATACTAGCTAGGACCTATAGGTGACAATGGACATCTTCACACTTTTCTAGGTCTTAGAGAGAGAGAGTATGTAGTGTTCGCAATAAGATGTAGAAAGTTCCATCAGATCAAGAGAGTTCCTTTCCACTGCTAGTTTGCTGAGAATTTTATCATGAAAGTATTTTGAATTTTATTAGACATTTTGGTTTGTTTCAATATCATATTGTGTTTTTTTTCTCCTTAGTCCGCAAATGTGGTGGGTTTCCTGTTGCTTTATTTTCAAATACCATAGCAGACTTTCATCCTGTAAACACTACAGACTTTCCCTGTCAGACCTAGGAAAAGTGTGAAGATGTCCATTGTCACCCATAGGTCCTAGCCAGTGTAATATACTTCACCACAATTTCAAAACACATTGAGAATTGCTGTTTTGTTGTGGATTCCATATTCCAATTTATAAATGTTAGTGGTCTTTAAGGCTTTTTACTTATAATATCTTTCTCTGATTTTGGTGTTGGGGCAACATTTGTTCTCATACAATGAGGTGGGAAATGTTTCCTCTCTTCTTTTACTCTGAATTTCATCCAGAAATTTGAACTTATGAGCTTAAAGTTTTCCATATTTCTTTACTTCATCTTAGCATCTGTAGGGTCTGTGATGATGTTCTCTCTCTCATTCCCTATGTGGGTACCTGGAATTTTCTTTCGTTTTTCTGGGTAGTGTGCCAAGATTCATTGGTATTTTGTATGTAGATTTTCTTCTCTTTAAGCAGTTGTTGTTTTCTCTCCCTTGTCACATTTCTATTTTCAATTTTATTGATTTTTTTAAAAATTGATTTAGAGCTTCTTATTCTTTCTCTTTTTACTCTTTGTATGAAAACAAGTCACTGATTAAAAATCTATTTAGTCAGGTATAAGTAGTTCATGCCTATACTACAAGCTCTTGGGAAACTGAGGATTATCATGACTTTGAGACCAGCCTGGGCTATGCAGGGAGTTCTAGACTAGCCTGGACTATGGGGTGAGACTCTGTTGTAAAACACACAAAAAACTCAAGTGAATTCACTTTCATGTAAAATCATTTAATGTTTTAATTTTTTCTAATTATTGTTTAGTTTTATTCCATAAATTTTGATATCTTATATTTTTATTTTGATTTAAAATATGTTTACTTTTCCCTGTCACTTTCTCTTTAATCTATTGATTATTTTAAGAATGAAGTGTTTAATTTTCAGTTATTGGAAGTTATCAATACTATCCTGCTATTAACTTATATTTTAATTTCCCTGTAGTCACATTGCACACATCACTTTATATCGGGTCTTTTATGTTTATTTAAACCTGTTTAGCATCTTGTAGCATGAAGTGTGTTGAAAAGTGACCTGTGTGTTCTGGAAATGTTGACTTAAGCTGTCGTTTGAGGAGGTGTTCTGTAAATGTCTGTTACGTGAAATTGATTGACAGCAGTGTTCATGTTCTCCTTGTCCTTAATGACTTTCTCTGCTTTTGTTGTGTTGACTGCCATCTCCAACTTTAATTGTGGATTTGTCTGTTTCCATCCATTTTTGTGTAGTTAAATACATTTAAATTAGAATGTTATGTCTGCTGGAGAACTGATTCCTTTTTGTCACACACGTATAACATCTGTGTTATTCATAATAGATATTGTCCCTAGTGATACCTATTGCTTATCAGTTTACTCTGGCAGTAACATGGGTACCAGAGCATTTTAAAGAACCGCCTTTTCTACCTTATTACTCTATCATTCTGCTCATATGTTTGTCTTACATTTTTGTATTTAGCACAGAGTAAGATCTCGTGTGTTTGTTCATCTAATTGGCAATTCCCCATTTAATGCAATCTCATGGTGAGTCCAAGTCTTCCATCTTGCTAGTTGTTTTAGCTTCACTAGTTCTATCCAAAATGTCTTTCTTTCATGTGTTTGGTTTGGGGTTATGTTTTATTATTCCCACAACTAGATTGTTATTGATATATCTTTTAAAAAGTTAATGGTTGCTTTGATATATACCTGGTTTATATGCAGTTTAAGAATCTCAGTGGGGTGTGGTAGCACATGCCTTTAATCCCAGCATTTGAGAGGCAGAGGCAGGCAGATCTCTGTGAGTTCGAGACCAGCCTGGTCTACAGAGTGAGTCTCAGGACAGCCAGGGATACATAATAGAGAGAGATCCTGTCTCGAAAAGAAAAAAAAAAGTCCTAGGACAGTGACGTCCAGTTTGTCGTCCCTTCTCTGGTGCTGCTGCCATTTGTTTCTAAAGATGCTAAAAGTTTGCAAACGACTATGTGTATATTCTTTCCTTGGACAGTTATCTCTCAGTGTGAATGAAGATATGGAAGCCGGACTTTTATATCTACCCTCATTCTCATTATTCCTAATTTTGAGGGGGTAAATTATATATGTCTGCATAATATAGTCCTGCCTGAGGAACTTCTTCACATTTCGAGTATTGTAGGTCTGGTGATGATGACCTCATTCGGTTTGTTTGGTTTGGTTTGGTTTGGTTTGGTTATGTGTGTGTGTGTGTGTGTGTGTGTGTGTGTGTGTGTGTGTGTGAAAACTATTTTTCCTTCACATCTGAGAAGTGTTCTCAGTGGGCCCAGTGCTGGAGGGACAAGTTATGTGTGCTTACTCCTGGTGGTCTGGGTGAGAATGTCCCCATAGGATTCTGCACTTGAACACTGGGTCCCAGCTGGTGGTGCTGTTGGGGAAGTTCAGGTGTGGCCTTGTTGGAGGAAGTGTGTCACTGGAGCTGGCCTTTGAGACTTGGAGATTCTTTCCACTTCCTGCTTGCTCCTTCTGCTTTGCGCCAATGGTAAAGGGTGTGAACTCTCAGCGTCCCGTGGCTCGCTGCGGTAGTTCTCCACCACGACAACTTTTAACCCTCGGGAACAGTAAGACAAACAAATTCTCTTTCTCTGTGTTGTCTTGGTCACGGTGCTTTATCAGAACAACAGAAAAGTAACTGATGCACGACGCTTGTGCACACAGAGGCTGGAGGGCAGCACCAGTGTCTTCCTCAGTCACTCGATACCTCATTTTGGGGGATGGTGTCTCTCACTCAACTGAGAGCTGTTGTATGAATCTTAAAAGTTCTTATTAATAAAATCGAACCTGAGGCCAGTTATTGGGGTGAACACTGGAAGACCAGAGAGACAGAACAAGCCACAGCTAACCTCACCTGGCCAACTTCTCAGCTGATTTCCTCAGACTGGAAGCCTCTGTGTCCTCATCCCAATGGCTCTCAACTGAACTGTGCTGCTCAAAACCTAAAAGCTTAACCAGCCAAATGCTTAACCAGCCAAATGCTTAACCAGCCAAATGCTTCTAGTTTCTGGCCCTCACGCCTTATATACTTTCTGCTTTCTACCATCACTCCCTGGGATTAAAGGCTCACGTTCTGGGATTAAAGGCGTGAGTCACCATGCTTGGCTGTATCCTTGAACAGATGGATTTCTGCCTCTGGAATGCTAGGATTAAAGGTGTGTGCTACCACTGCCTAACTTCTATGTTTAATATTGTAGCTGTTCTGTCTCTGACCCCAGATAAGTTTATTAGGGTGCACAATATTTTGGGGAACACAATACCACCACAGAGAGCCCACTGCAATGGCTGGACTGGTCGACCAGTAAGCCTCAGCAATCCTCCTGTCCCTGCCTCCCAACAGTGGGGCCACCGATGCATGCCACTCGGCTTTTAGATGACTGCTGGGGTCCACACTCAGGCCACTGAGCCACCTCCCCAGCCCACAGAGGGACAAGGGTTTTGTGTGTTTTCTTTTCTTTTCAGCATCTTAACAGTTCATGTGCTTGTCTTTGGCTTGGATGCTTGTACTTTATAGATCTTTTGTCCTCGGTGGAAATACCCCACCCACTTGACCACCTCAAGCTTTTTTCTATCTTTGTTTTTCAGCTGTTTGACAATGACCTATTATAATTCTGTTTTGGATCCTGTCTAAGTTTTTAGAGTATCTTGGATCTGGGCTTAACTGTAATTTCATTATTTGGGGGGAAACTCCTAGACATTATCTCCTCTATTTTCTTCTTTTTCTCCTCTTGGCATTTCAACAATGAGCATGTTAGCCCATCTGACATTGTCCCACAACTCTTAAAGAGAGCCTTTCTTGTTTTATTCATTTTTATCTTTGAGTTTGGGTTGGTTAATTTTCATTAAAATATCTTCAAGTTCATGGATTCTTAACTTGGCTGCCAATGTTACCATACCTTGGTTTTATTTTCATATCCAACAAACCATTTGATTCCTTAAAAAATTTTACATGCAGCTAATTATTATTATCATTACCATTATTATTGTTGTTGTGTGTACTGCATAGGTGTGGAGGAGAGGACAGCTTTGCAGAGTGCGTTCTCTCCTCCCAGCTTTTACATATGTTCTGGAGATTAAACTCAGGTCACAAGGCTTTTGCAGCAAACACCTCTACCTGCTCTGCTCTCTCCCACCCCAACCCCCATCACCATTATAAAGTAATTCTTCTATCCTGCTGAGGTTTCTCATCTGTACATGCATACTGTTCATCTTTTCCATTAGATCTGTTTCAGTATTAATCATATTATAGTTATTTTAGGGTCTGTTTGATTGTCTTGTTATACTGACTGCTTTGTCTCTTTACAGAGATTTCATTTTTTTATTTTATCCTTTATGTGTATGTATCTGTGGTAGTTTGGATGTGTTTGGCCCCCAAAAGCTCATAAGGAATGGTCCTATTAGGAGGTGTGGCCTTGTTGGATGAAATGTGTCAGTGTAGAGGCGGGCTTTGAGGTTTCCTATGCTCAGGATACCTCCCAGTGAGTCAGTTGACTTCCTGTTGCCTCTGAGTCAAGATGTAGCACTCTCAGCTCCAGCATCACATCTGCCTGCCTGCCACCATGCTCTCCACCATGATGATAATGGACTGAACTTCTGAAACTATAAATGAGCCCCCTCAATTAAATGTTTTAATTTATAAGAGTTGCTGTGGTCATGGTGTCTCTTCGCAGCAATAAATCCCTAACTAAGACAGTGTGTGTCTGTATGTGTGCACATGTGAGTGCAAGCCAGAGGTCAGTGTTGGCTTCCTCAACCACTCTCCACCTTATCGTCTGGGGTAAGATCTCTCACTGAACACAGAACTTGCCAATTCAGCTGGGCTCGCTGGACCCAATGACACTCCTGTCCACACATTTC